>NC_086327.1:123699224-123999224 GCF_036172605.1 Pelobates fuscus | reverse complement strand
TTATACGTTTGTAATCTACTTCATGATGCTGCGCTTTATTCAGTGGATCTAATTAATTAGGATGGAATATCTTTATGTACCATGACTAATGGGCCTGGTACTAATGATTATGATGAGCCTAATTACAGAATCCTATATACAGAAAAGAAAAAAAAAAAGAAAACAGCCATACCTCCCAAGTGTCCTGAATCTGGAGTTGCAGTCTCATTAGAATTTACATAGAGAAATAAACAGCCTACAAAATAAAATCAAAAAAGACCACAAAAAGTGCAGAACAAAAACACAAGATAAGTGCTAGTGAATCAGGTGGACCAGCTCCGTCCTGATTGGCTGTGAGGCAATTTGGGAGGAGCAAACAAGGGTTTTAAAACCCAGGGCTTGGTAGAATTGTCAGACACGCGATGAATACCCCTGAGGAAGTCTATTTATAGATGAAACGCATAGGGTAAAAGAATAAAATTTTTCCTGTGTTTTACTTATTGCATTCACAACAGATTTCTGGGTCCTGGAGGTTGCATACATCATTTCTCCTGAGAGTAAAGAAACTGCAATGGGCTTTTACTTTTTAATTATCTTGTGAGTGCATAAAATAAAGTGTTCTTTTTTTGTGTTATACAGTGTTGCACTATGTGTTTTGTGTCTTCTCTCCTAACAAGCACAGAAGTTGGGAAGTAGAGAAGAAATAAGTTCTACCGATAATTTCATATTCTGCCTGCTTTAATTTATGCTTGTGAGTGTATTTTTACACTAGATATTATCTCGTGTTTTTTGGTCTGCACTATTTGTGGTCATTTCTGATTTTATTTTGTAGGTTGTATATTTCTCTATGTATATGTATATTCAGAAGATCCGAGAAATCTTCTAAACATCTACTATTTTATAGGGTAACTTATTTTCATAATTACCCTCTTTTTAACCACTGGTGTTTTTTTTTTATTTTTTTAATTCTTTATTTTGTTGTGCAATGTATGACATAACAGAATAACTCGACGTGCCCCAATAGCATTAGCAAGCATGATAAATACACTTATTGAAATAGTCGTTTAGAAGTCAGAACATTGTGTTATGAGAATAAACAGTCTAAATATGCTTAGGTATACTGCTATGACTTGAACAGGCTTGGTATTTATAGGCAGCGTTTATGCATCGTGGCATTCAGGAATAACTTGCACATTTTATAATATGAAAAAACAAGAAAAAGCATAGATAGGGTAAAACAAGATGGAGTACAGTAATGGTATATGCATTATTGCGTTACACCAACGCTTGGGGTGCCACAACAGTCTGCATTTTTATGTTAATTATCCACTGGGTGCTACTGCTGGCTTGTATATTAACAGGGTGAAACTGGAGGTTGATCACTATTTGCATAACATGGGTTAAAGAAAGGGCCCTCGCCCCTGTGTGCTTGCTAGTGAACAATGCCAGTGTATGCGGAGAGAATAAGACCACTAGGCTATGCAGAGATTGAGTGTACATTTTGAACCTCTAGGTTGGTTGCCAGTGAGGGGGCACACAAAATGCAAATTAAAATTGCGATTAGAAGCAGGTTAGGATCAAGACAGGTATAACAGAGTGGGATGTAAGTGATTAGCCTGGATGTATTCTCGAACAGGGGATTACTAAAGAGCATGTTAAACTAACATTCAGTTACAGTTATAGCGTGCAGCATAGTGCTTGACTTGATTGTCAGCCTATCCCCCTCATAGGGAATTTACTGTCCCACATAGCATGGGCTTGCAAATCCAAAGCTGGAGGTGTCAGCAGCTGATCTTGCATGTGTAGGTGCCTTCCTTCCTTCTCCTCTGCTTGTCGTTCCAAGGAGCTGTATAGCTGTGGAGCTCCACGATTCTCTGCTTGTCTGCTCATTGCCTTTCGTCGAGTGGCTTGTTTTGCAGCACGTGGGCGCTTTCTCCGCCGTCTAGCGGGCCTCTGGTGAGTGCTGTCGGGCTGCTTGGTGTGTGACAGGCTGGTCGTGTAGGAGTCCTCACGGTCTCAGGTAGTGGCTGCTTGGCCCTCAGCTTCTCCCAAAATGCTTCGAATAGGGCATCCAGGCGCTGGAGAGTGGACACCACTTCTCCTTGGGTGGGGGCCTCCGCAGCGTCCGCCATCTTAGGGGAACCTTTGACGGTAATGTCGGCTTCTGGGGTTTTGCCGTGGCTCCTTGGTGGGTCACGAGAGCCTGCCAGGTGGGGACCGGGATAACCCCCACCGGTCCAAAGGGGGGGGCAGCAGGGCAACAGTAACACGCTTGGGGCTCCGCAAGCGTCTGTCTGGGAGAGCGGCCGCCTCTCCCCTCGAAGGCGCCCGCTAGGCCCCATTGCATCTTGGCTACCAGATGGCTTGAGAGGACTGCAGGGTGTGTTCCCCGGTCTCCCTGTCATGTCGTAGGGCTTAGAAGGGGTATCAGGCATAAGAATAGTTGCTCAATTAGTTCAGAAGTTTAGTTTGTATTATGTGTTCCAGGGAGCTCCCCAGAAACACGTCTAGTAGCCATGCTAGTCAGGCCCCGCCCCCCAACCACTGGTGTTTTATATTGCATAAGGGGTTTTTAGTTTTTTTTTCAGATTAGAATTTGCCAACCTGGGTTTAAATTTAAATTTGGGATCCTGTTTCTCAGGCACATCTGAAAAATAAAAAAAAAATCACAAACTTTCCTGCAGTTTTCCCCAATGGAATTGGAAATGTGAAGGACATGGCTGATGAAGGGGGTACATTAGTAATTCCCCTCAAATTGGGGTTCGCATGTTTGTGACATCTATTTATAGACATCTTCCAAGACCCTCAACTCCTGCCTCTCATTGCAAACTCTGAAGTCCCGTATTTCAACCCTTGATCTTCTCTTCTAACTAGCAGTCAAAAACAGGTTCACGATATTGTTAACAGGAAGGGGATATGTCACATTACCATCAGGATGAAGTTGGACAGGTAGAGACACAGAAGCTGCTGGTGTGTTTGCACAGCGCACAATGTAAGCATTGCATTTCTTTTTTTAAGTCTAGTCAGTTGCAATAAATATTCTTCTCTCCTATCCTATACATCCATGCGTCCAACCATCCACCCATGCATCCATCAACACAATCCTCCTTAGCATTTCTCTCTTCTTCCATCCATCATCTTTATTTTTGTCAGGACCTATTGGCCTATTACAGGAGTATTGGTCTGGAGCTGCATCTCCATGAGCCCCTATGTTATTTTGCACCTGCTTATTCAGGACTGGAGTGAGTGAGTCAAGCCTGGGACCTTATTATTACTCGGATGGTAAACCTAAATAATTGTCGACTTCAATGTGGTGTAAAGTCAGTTGGTAAAGGTTCTGCACATATCCAAAAGGATATGGTCAGGCAGTCTAAATATTTTATTAAGGTTTGAGTCCATTTGCATCCCATTTTAAAAAATATATATATATTTTGAAAGTATCAATGAAACTAACAGGGTTATTTACTAAAGGGAGAATTAAAAGTGAACCCAAAAAGAATTTCAAATTTAAGGTCAGAGTAGTTGAACCGCAAGCATAGCTTTGACCTGAAATTTAAAATTCACTTTGAATTCTCCCTTTATTGAATGAACCTGACAGTTTTCAAGAGTTGCTCTTTTTAATTACACATTAACAAAATACATAAACAGTGAGTTAATGCGTCCGCAGTATTATTTAATTAAAGAACCATTAAATGCAGAAATATAATTTGCTACTTTAGACCTTTGGTTATAGTGATCTTGTAACTAATGTGAAGAAAATGTCTGATTTCTTCCCGAGGCTTCAAATACTGTTTGACTGTAATTGGTTGCAAATTGCAGGCTCATATATTCTCTTTTTTGTTGTTGTATAATAAGAAGACTTTTTCCCCGATTAGTTTACATTGCACACTTTTGATCGTGATCACAGAAAAGTTTCGGAAATAATCTGTCAACCCTCCCCCTTCACTACTTGCCTTTTTAATTTGGTTATCCTATAGAGAGCATACGTCTTGGCCAGACCAGATAGTACACTTGTGTACAGTTCTACCATGGATTAAAGAATCTGAAGGTTCTAGCAGGAAGTTGTCTCCTGTGATATACAA
This sequence comes from Pelobates fuscus, assembly GCF_036172605.1. Classification (NCBI taxonomy): domain Eukaryota; kingdom Metazoa; phylum Chordata; class Amphibia; order Anura; family Pelobatidae; genus Pelobates; species Pelobates fuscus. The sequence continues at coordinate 123,995,163 of NC_086327.1, read as the reverse complement.
TCTATGGTAGATGTTAATAGTAAAATCTGTCTTTGTGCTAAAGAAGAGCTTGTAGCTTCCAGAATGAATTGTTCATCACATCTACATCAACACATATCAGCAACAAAGTCCAATCCCCATCTACCCAGTATACAGAGGATAAGTGGGCCCAGTCTAATTAGATTACAACCTGGGATCCCTATTTCAGTTGTAGTAAACACTGCAAGTTTAATCTTAAATTCTTTTGCAGTCTTTCTGGCAGAGCCAGTGCGTCCTATAGGTGACTTAGCAGTCGCCTAGGGCACACCGGCACGGGGCGCGCCAGATTTGGGTGACCAGGCAGGAGGTAAGTGCACAGCGCTCCCTCTTGCCAGTCACTTAATGTAGCGTGGCCAGGCAGTGCAGACTTGCGGTACAGGAGCTTCTGTTTTCTGTACTGGGCCACCAGCCGGACTTCCTGTCAGTCCGGCTGGGTACAAGAAACAGAAGCTCCCAGCCTGGCCACGCTACAAAGCTAGGTAGGAGGCACAGCAGAGAGGGGGGGTAACACTAAGGGGGGAGAGCAGGGGGGAGAAGCAGGACCACCAAAGAGAAGGAGGAGAAGATGGAGGATCACTAAGGGGGGAGGGGGGGAGGGAGGATCACTAAGAGGGGGGGTGGGGGTGGGAGGACCACTAAGGGGAAGGAGGGGAGGAGAGGGAGGACTACTAAGGAGTGGTGGGGGAGAGAGGATCAGAAAGGGGGCAGAGGGGGTGTGTGAAGAGGACCACTAAGAGGAGGGAGACCACTAATGGACAGGGATGGGAGTGGAATACTGAGGGACAGGGAAGAGAGGGGAGATACCACTAAGGTACAAGGGGAGAGCTCTAAGGATGGAAGGGATATCTCTAAGGGAGAGGAGGGGAGGAGAGAGCACTAAGGGACAGAGGGGTAGGGGGGATCACTAAGAGACAGGAGGGGAGGGGAGAGCACTAAGGGACAGGAGGGAGGAGCTCTGAGGGACAGGTGGGGAGAGCACTAATGGACTGGAGGGGAGGGGATATCGCTAAAGGAAAAGGGGAAAGGGAGAGCACTAAGTGACAGGAGGGAAGGGGAGAGCAGTAAGGGGCAGGAGGGGAGAACACTGAGGTACAGGAAGGGAGATCATTAATTGACAGGAGGGGAGAGCACTATAAGAAAAAATAAAGAGCTGATCCCCTCTCAGCCCCTATCCTACCCCACAAATTCTCTCTTTCACCCTACACACATACACAATGCATCCTTACACATACACAAAAACACACAATGCATCCCTACACACACACACACACACACACACACGCACAGAAACATACAATGCATCCCTTAGGCACACACACACACTGATTCTCATAAACACACACATAAACTAAATGCATCTCTTACACATACTCAATGCATCCTTTACAGACACACACTGCATTACATTACATACACAGAAACACACCTTGCATTCCTTACACATACAAACACAGATTCACACAATGCATCCCTTACACACCCAGAAATACACAATGCATTCCTTACACACAAACACCCACTGCATTCCATATACACACACTACATCCCTTACACAAATTGGTATCTCTATACACTGCATTGTATAAGAACACACATATTACATCCTCTACAATAACACATCCCCTACACACATACACTCCACTCTCTGTGAGCGAACTCATGTGTGGGCCATGTAGGTGGACTTATGGACCTTGTGGGCATACTCATGGTCAGGTCCTGGGGCCCGGCTGTGTAAGGGGCCCCAAAAAATGGAGCTGCTTCCTGTTCGTTGATTTTTGTGAGCACTGTTACAAACAGTCTCCAGAGAGCCTCTTCTACACCAGATCAGTGGAGCCAGACTGCAGCCTGAGCCCATCATCATCCTCTTGTCCTCATCTGGTGGTAAGTAGGCAATCCAATATATTATTAGCACTAACTTCTAATTTAACAATTTGCAATTATCTCGTTTATCCTCATTTTATGATATTGTAAAGCGCTGCGGAATAAGTTGGCGATCTATAAATGACAAAAAGAATCAAACTATAATAATAATATTAATAATACGTTTAGGTTTGAATTAGTGATGTGTGCAACAGGGGCGTTTTGCGCAATACAGGCTGTATGTGAAAAGGTGAGTTGTGTGCAATAGGTGATATTTTTGAAAGATGGGTGTTCTGACATAGTAATTAAAGGTAGGCGTGGCGCATGGTATGGACACAGTGAGCGCGTGATTGATGCTGTATGTGATGAGTATCATGCTTGTGATGAATGGGTCATATATGTATTAAAGTTGCGAAATGGAATGTCTTGTAGTAAATCGATATATTCAGCATAGGGACATCTGTTTCATATTTCAATATCATTTTCTTACACTGGTATTGAAATAAGGCCTTATTTAAAGGGATGCATAACTGTATAGTTTGTATCTGTTTTCAATTGTCTCCTGTCAACATCCAGACTGACACTGTAACCCCTCAATGAAATCTAGATCACTGGCCTGGCCAGTTTTTGTTCTTCTGGGAGATATAATCAATTATCATCTACTAGTGAAACTGCAGCAGCCTCCTGGACAATGCACTGCCAACTGAGCACACAGACATGAATAATTAATGCTGCTTCCAAGCAGTTAGGTGACTAGTTCCCTCATGTATTGCATTAAAGACCCAAATCGCCTTAGAAATTTTCTGTCAGCATGATGAAGGAATTTATTTCTGTCAGAGATACAGACTCCATAGAAATATTTCTTGGATGCATTCCAGATTGTGCTGGAAGGCTCCATAAAAGAGCATTTTTAGACCATGAGTTCTCCTCTCTCTCACTTCTGAGAAGAACAGGTGAATATAATAAAGAAATGTTTAGGACCCCTACTTTCCTGCAACCTCTTGGTAATATTTTGGTGCTTTTCATGTACCGTTGCTCATTTGAGAAAAACAAACTTTAAAAGCCAGAGCTTAACTAACGGTGGTATATTGTTTTCCTAATATTTGATACTGAAATAAACTGATCAGCCACAACAATAAAACCAAATGCTTATTGTCATCCAGTGATGCATCGAGGCATGGACTCCACAAGACCTTAATGTGCTATCTGAAACCAAGAGATTAACAGCAGATCCTTTAAGTCCAGCAAGTTGCGAGGTGGGGCCTCCATGGATTGGATTTGTTGTTCCAGCACATCCCACAGATGCTCAATCAGATTGAATCTGGAGAATATGGAGGCCAAGTCAACACCTTAAACTCTTTGTCATGTTCCTCAAACCATTCCTGAACAAATTTTGCAGTGTGGCAGTGGGCTTTGTCTGGGCTGAAAGAGGCCACTGCCATCAGGGAACACCATTGTCATGAAGGGGAATACGTGGACTGCAACAATCTCTAGGTATGTGGTACATGTCAAAGTAACATACAAATGAATTCCAGAACCCAGGTTTTCCCAGCAGAATATTGCCCAGAGCAAAACACTGCCCCAGCGCGATTTCCCCAGGTAAAGGGCACCCACCCACCCAGCCATCCACCTGATCTAAAATAAAATATGATTCATCAGACCAGGCAAGCTCCTTCCATTGCTCCATGGTCCAGATCTGATGTTCACGTCCCTATTGAAGGTATTTTCGGCGGTGGACAGAGGTCAATCATCATGGGCACTCTGACTCATACGCAGCTGCAATGCACTGTGTTGTGACACATTTCTATTATGCAAACACTAATCTGTCACAAATAGCAAAAAATAGAATCAATTATAGATCTTATGTATTAGATGCAACAGACTCAGTAATATGTTGCATCTAATACATAAGATCTATAATTGATTCTATTTTTTGCTATTTGTGACAGATTAGTGTTTGCCTATCAAGGAAAGATAGGTTCATCCACATTACTGTAGTAATAGAGACTGCAGTTAAAGGTTAAGGGTATAACCTGTTTCTATTGTATATTATATATTTTTCTAATAGGTTGTTAGGTTCCCTATTTGTATACCCTTCCTTTCCAATCAATAATTCAGCGCTCCACTTCTTCAACATTTTGTACAACATTTCTATTATGACCAGCATGATGTTTTTCAGCAATTTGATCTACAATAGTTCTTCAGTGTGATCAGACCAGACAAGCTAGCCTTTCCACGTGCATCAATGAGCCATGGGCACCTATGACCCTGCCGCCGGTCTTTCCTTGCACCACTTTTGGTAGGTACTCACTACTGCATACCAGGAACACCACACAATGCTGCCATCACTATTTGGCCCGTGTCAACATCACTCAGATCGTTTCATTTGCAAATTCTTCCTGATTTCAACACATGAAATTCAATAACTGACTCTTCACTAGTTGCCCAATATATCCCACCTTTGACAGGTGCCGGTGTAAAGATATGATCAATGTTATTCCCTTCACCTGTCAGTGGTTTCAATATTATGGCTGATCAGTGTATATCTCACATTATGAAAACGTATGGACCTCACTGGAGCTATGGTGGTCCATTTTCTTGCCCAGAAAAGAAACTACTTGCTCTGTTATTTTGTCATGCTAATTTAAATTCAAATAGATTTCTATACCTCCATCAAACTTGCTTTATAGGAGAGGAATAATGGACTCTGATCTTGAAGTAACAATGTAGCCAAGTTCAAAGTCAAGACATCCACGTTCTAGAAAAATCTTTTTTTTTTTTTTTTTATCAAATGTATCACAATTCTCTTGCAATCAGGTCTTGCTTGAATTAGAGTAAGTTGAAGCAATTGTTTATGTTTTTCTTGTGTCTAAATAGGCTTTGTGAAAAGACATTAGAGAACCTATATGAAATCTTTTAGTTCTAGCTTTCATGTTCAACATTAGACTGATACCCCTGAGAATTACTATATCAAAATACGACCAACTTAAATAACTGATTTCCTTCCTTTTTTGGGGGGAATATCTGGTCACTCAGCAATTCAACAAATGCCATTCCATTATCCCTAAGATACAAACCTTCTACCTTCTTGCAGACACAAGTGACAAGGCAAACAGCAAAATAAGTACATTTAGTGGGGAGCCTGGATTTCCCTACATCTCCGAATATTGTTATATCTCAGTACATTTTTCCCATAACATGGTACTTAAGAGAGTAGTGAATTCTAATATAGCTATACAGGCATATTTTCCCAAACAAGAAATTGTTAATTATCAATAAATTATCAATCCATCTTTGGATTACAGACATGGGGCTACCAACTAGAACTATAACAATATTATTTCAACACCTTTAGAGATTAATGACCAAGGTGAAAATTTTCAGGAATTCAAGGTGAGTTCAAAGTGAACAGCGAAGTACACTTTTCTTCAGGTATTTTTTCAGGAGCAGTGTATCTTGTTTTCCCAAATATAACCACTAAGTTACTGTCAGGGTACCTGAGGTCTCTACCTCTGAGAGAGGTAGAGACTTAGAAGTTTATCCGTCCGGACGGCATGTCTCCTCGGTCCCTCGCGGTTCACTCGGTCTTGCTAACGCCGGCCGCGAGGGAGTCACTTCCTTTTATAACAGGAGGACCGGAGGTAGACGTCATGACGCCAACCCGGAACGTCCTGTCACTCAAATCTCGGGAGACGAATCAGGACTCGCCGGAGGCGTGTCTTCTCTCCCTAGCCAGGATACTTAACAGTGGCTCTCTCATTCACTCATTGCCCTGTCGTGGTTCTAGTCCGCCTAGTCACACAGTGCTTTGTTATTCTCTTGTCTTTTGGTTCCGACCCGGCTTTGGTATTTACTCTCCTGTCTTTCTGTTATCCTTGACCCGGCTTGTCTCTCGCTTACCTGTCTTCTCGTTCCCTCGACCTCGGCTTGTCTCTGACCATTCTATCGTAGTTATACGTTAAGTCCGGCCATTCTAAGGACCGGTATACGTATCAGCTACTCTTTGTACTCTGCGTGTTGGATCCCTGACCCGATCCTGACATTACGACAGGGCCATGGATCCTGCAGGTACAAATTGTCAGCTTGGTTCTCCTGATCCTAGGTTTGACGCCATGGATCATAGGATGGATCAGATGGCTCTAGCACTACAGGCGCTGCTGTCTCGTCCTATTAATCCACCTGAGGAGATGCGTAATATGTCTGCTTCTTCTGTGGGTTCAGGGCTAGAGGTAGCTACTGTAGGTGCTTCTTCCCGAGTTACCCCACCTGTACGTTATGCTGGTTCCCCTGAGAGGTGTCGTGGCTTTTTGAACCAGATCAGTATTCATTTCGAGCTACAGCCCCATTCATACCCTACGGATAGGGCAAAAGTGGGATTTATTATTACCTTACTCATTGAGAAAGCTCTGAGATGGGCTAATCCGTTGTGGGAGAATGATAATCCATTAGTCTATAACTATAATTCCTTTGTAGCTGCTTTTAAAAGAACTTTTGATCCTCCTGGCAGGAGGGTCAATGCAGCCAGATTACTGTTGCGCCTTAGACAAGACAACCAAACACTTGTGGATTACGCACTAGAGTTCAGGTCTTTGGCGGCAGAGGTAAAATGGAATGAACAGGCCTATATAGACGTATTCTTAAATGGTTTATCTGATGTAATACTTGATGAGGTAGCAACAAGAGAGCTTCCCGAGAATCTGGAGGACTTAATTTCTTTTATCTCTCGTATTGACGAACGTCTAAGGGAGAGACAGAATACTCGAGATAGAACCGGTAAATCTTCCTTTAGACTAGCACCATCATTTCAAAGTTCTGAAACCAAAAATCCACAGGTTTCAGAATCTATGCAGCTAGGCCTTACTCGTCTCTCAGAGGAGGAGAGACAGTACAGGAGAAGGGAGGGACTGTGTGTAACGGATCACCTGGCACCCCGACTTGGTACCTCCGTTAAAAGATGCTCCTAGCGCTTCCAGAGGACTCCAAGCACTCCACCAGACACCATAATCACCGAATCCAAGAAACCTTTAAATTCTCCCAAGCGTATGAATGCTGTAGACCATTGAATAGGAACCATACGAATAGGCTTGTACCCCTAGCAGTCAACTGGAACAGCATACAATAAATCCTTCCCCCAATAATGAGACGACACATCACTTTGAGGTTAAAACAGGAACTCTGGACTGTCTCATCCAGCCTGGCTTTTATTACACTAATCCACATACAGGCCACACCCAGGGGGAGGCATAAAATAACCAATCACATACATGGTTCAGCCCACACATCCCCTCCCCTCAGATAACATTAAACTCAATTATCCGGTACACTTTTTCAGCCAAGTTCTGGATGTACCCCAAAACCCGGGGGTACACCTTTAAATCCAGCATCGCTGGATAGCCCTTATTCAGGGGGACAACATATCCAAAATTCAAGTAATTCGGATGAATGGTTCGTGAGATATGGGGTTCCAAAGATTTGACCGACCGCATGGGTAAAGTATCCGAAAACAGTTCCATGCATTTTGGCCCTGCGGTCGGTCACAAACAAGGGAATGAAAACAGGCGAATTGCCTGTGTTATAGAGCCTGGAGAGGGTTTGAATGAATTCCCTTGTTTATGGGGCTCTTTCTACCGAACGGCGGGTCATTCGGTAGTTTCCATACGAATTTCTGGAAGTATGGAGGTCTCAGCGGTGTTTGCCTAGTCAAGTGTCCGATTTTAGTTCCAGACACTCGACGGCAAAACACCGCTGTTCGGTAGTTTAAGATGGCCGCCGCCACGTGTTTGTTTCCTGAATGGCGGCCACCCAGAGGACACAGAACACATTACATGATTGCCAATTACCCGTTTGCAACATTGTTGCAAACGGTAATTGGAGGCACACTCATTCCTGGGTGGTCTGGTTGTTCGGTAGTTTCACTCAATATACTGAATGGAGTGATTCTACCGAACAATCAGAATGCTGCATACAAATCACCCAGGATAAACTTAACACATCTATAAATACATATATAATATTACAGGCAGTACACTTGAATATGCTTCACAGTCTTAAAGGGACAGTAGTCCCAAAAGTCCCAATATGTCCATAGATGCTGTTAAAAGGGCCAGTAGCAGCAATATACAGTACAATATGCCCCAAATAACCCAGGGGCCATAGTCAGTAGGTAGGAGGCTAGCAAACAGGCTTCTCCAGGGCCCAGTGGCGAGGTTGGTTTCGCCACATTTCTCCCCTTTTCCAAACATACTAACAGGGTACCTGACCTCTTGCCGGTCAGTGCCCTTGTTAGTCCAGCAGCCCACCCACAAAACAGAAACAGCAGTACAGTCCACCCACAATGAATGGTTACTACACCTGAGTAATGGAAAAACTTGTCCAGGTCCAGGTGCCTCACCCCGGCTGTGTGGGGGACTGGTAGGCTGTTTTGGTGGGTTGCTGAGTGGGCAGAGACCAGCGGTACTCTGCCCTGGTGCCAGCACTACTACAGGAGTAGTCTGGTTGGAGCCTGGATGCTGGAGACCGACTGTCTCCCCTTTAGCTGCGCAGCTCTGCTGCTGGAGACCGACTGTCTCCCCTTGAGTTACACCGCTCTGCTGCTGGAGACCGACTGTCTCCCCTTGAGTTACACAGCTCTGCTGCTGGAGACCGACTGTCTCCCCTTTAGTTACACAGCTCTGCTGCTGGAGACAGACTGTCTCCCCTTTGGCTAAACAGCCCTGTTGTGGGGGGGCAGGACCGACCGTCCCTACCCCCTGTGCTGGAAGTGCAGAGACCACGGTCCCATCTGCACAGGTGTGGGGCTTACAGTCTCCCCCTGGTACATTAAGCTGCCGCTGGGGAGAGGTGGTAACCAGCTCCTCTCCCATTAGAACACTCTGCCCATTGATGATCCGCTGCTGGGGAGAGGTGGTAACAATCTCCTCTCCCATTAGAACACTCTGCCCATTGATGATCTGCCGCTGGGGAGAGGAGGTAACAATCTCCTCTCCCATGCCTACTTTCAGTCTTTGTGGAGGGAGACCGACTGTCTCTCCTCCCAATTCAGTGTCCTGCTGCTGGGGAACGGAGACTGGGCTCTCTATTCCCAAAAAATCACGCTGCTGCTGGGGGGTAGGACCAACTACCTCTGCCCCCTGCAACTCAGCCTGCCGCTGGGGAGGGAGGACGCTGCTCTCCTCTCCCTGCACTTCACACTGCCTTCCCGGCATATCACTCTGCTGCTGGGGGGTAGGACCAACTACCTCTGTCCCCTGTAACTCAGCCTGCCACTGGGGAATGGAGACTGGGCTCCCAATTCCCTGCAATTCACACTGCCGCTGGGGAATGGAGACTGGGCTCCCAATTCCCAACAAATCACACTGCCGCTGGGGAGGGAGGACGGCCCCTTCAGCTCCCTGTAACTTGGGCGCAGAGACCACGGTCCCATCTGCGCTGGTGAGGGGTTTACTGTCTCCCCTTGGTGGGTTAGGTTGTCGGTGTGGAGAGGGGGTAACAAACTCCTCTCCCTTACACACCTTCAACCGCTGGGGAGAGGGGATAACAGGCTCCTCTCCCTGCACCGTAGACTGCCGCTGGGGAGCAAGAACGGCACTTTCAGCTCCCTGTAACGCACACTGCCGCTGGGGATCTGGGCCGACTGCCCAGCATCCCTGTAGGGCCGGTAGAGAGACCGCAGTCCCATCTCCACCTGCCATCTGTGGGTCTTCCCAGGACCAATCCGTGAGGCCCCGCAACATTTGTGAGTAAGGGCCCGGTGGAGAGACCTTGGTCCCATCTCTACCTGCCTGTTGTGGTTCCTCACAGGACCAGTCTATGAGGACCCCCACTTCGGGTTCCTCCCGCCGCCTCAGGGAAAGACGGCTAACCTCCTCGGATGCAGCCTCTACTCGGCTGCTGTACCGCTCCTGCTGCTGAGCATACTTCCTCTCTTTTGCCAACCGGAATTCTCGGTCCAGCCTTGTGTTTCGCTCAGCCATGACCTGGTTCCAGATCACCCGGCGTGTCTCCATGGGTATATCATCCCCATACTCGGCCACTCGCTGCCTCACCTCGGCCAGCCAATCATCTCCAGAGCCAGAACCTTCCATACTTGTCTGCTCCCAGGGGCGCTGCACGACTGCTAGCGTTGCCCTCAATTTGTAATCCAAACGAACTGTGTCTCCCAGCTGCTTTACCTCGCACTAGGACGCCATCCCACCGCTTGCCACCAATGTAACGGATCACCTGGCACCCCGACTTGGTACCTCCGTTAAAAGATGCTCCTAGCGCTTCCAGAGGACTCCAAGCACTCCACCAGACACCATAATCACCGAATCCAAGAAACCTTTAAATTCTCCCAAGCGTATGAATGCTGTAGACCATTGAATAGGAACCATACGAATAGGCTTGTACCCCTAGCAGTCAACTGGAACAGCATACAATAAATCCTTCCCCCAATAATGAGACGACACATCACTTTGAGGTTAAAACAGGAACTCTGGACTGTCTCATCCAGCCTGGCTTTTATTACACTAATCCACATACAGGCCACACCCAGGGGGAGGCATAAAATAACCAATCACATACATGGTTCAGCCCACACATCCCCTCCCCTCAGATAACATTAAACTCAATTATCCGGTACACTTTTTCAGCCAAGTTCTGGATGTACCCCAAAACCCGGGGGTACACCTTTAAATCCAGCATCGCTGGATAGCCCTTATTCAGGGGGACAACATATCCAAAATTCAAGTAATTCGGATGAATGGTTCGTGAGATATGGGGTTCCAAAGATTTGACCGACCGCATGGGTAAAGTATCCGAAAACAGTTCCATGCATTTTGGCCCTGCGGTCGGTCACAAACAAGGGAATGAAAACAGGCGAATTGCCTGTGTTATAGAGCCTGGAGAGGGTTTGAATGAATTCCCTTGTTTATGGGGCTCTTTCTACCGAACGGCGGGTCATTCGGTAGTTTCCATACGAATTTCTGGAAGTATGGAGGTCTCAGCGGTGTTTGCCTAGTCAAGTGTCCGATTTTAGTTCCAGACACTCGACGGCAAAACACCGCTGTTCGGTAGTTTAAGATGGCCGCCGCCACGTGTTTGTTTCCTGAATGGCGGCCACCCAGAGGACACAGAACACATTACATGATTGCCAATTACCCGTTTGCAACATTGTTGCAAACGGTAATTGGAGGCACACTCATACCTGGGTGGTCTGGTTGTTCGGTAGTTTCACTCAATATACTGAATGGAGTGATTCTACCGAACAATCAGAATGCTGCATACAAATCACCCAGGATAAACTTAACACATCTATAAATACATATATAATATTACAGGCAGTACACTTGAATATGCTTCACAGTCTTAAAGGGACAGTAGTCCCAAAAGTCCCAATATGTCCATAGATGCTGTTAAAAGGGCCAGTAGCAGCAATATACAGTACAATATGCCCCAAATAACCCAGGGGCCATAGTCAGTAGGTAGGAGGCTAGCAAACAGGCTTCTCCAGGGCCCAGTGGCGAGGTTGGTTTCGCCACACTGTGTATGTATTGTGGGTCCAGAGGTCATGTACGTTTGAGCTGTCCCAGTCGTCCGGGAAACGCTCGCACCTAAGTTTCTCTAGAGGGCAGACCTTGGGTGTTTCGATTTTGTCCTCTACTCATAACTACAAAGAACATAGACTCCTATTACCGGTCTCTTTAACTTGGGAGAAGGGAACTTTAGAGACTATGGCATTGATAGACTCCGGCGCTGCTGAGAGTTTTATCGACCAAAAGTTTCTCAACAAACACACTATCCCTTCCCAGTTAAGGAAGACACCCTTAGCTGTTGAAGCCATTGATGGTAGACCTTTAGTTGAGCCTGTGATTTTCCGGGAGACCACACCTCTTTACTTAACTACTGGTATTCTACACAAGGAGGAAATATCCCTACTACTCATTTCATCTCCTTCTGTTCCCATAGTCCTGGGATACTCCTGGCTTAAAAGACACAACCCCGTTATAGATTGGAGATCAGGGGAAATAGTTTCGTGGGGTCAGGATTGTCAAGAGAATTGTTTAAAGAAAGTGTCACCTCTTTGTAGTGTCAACTCACTTAATAACGCTACCGACTCTACCAAAGTACAGATACCGTCTTTGTATCAAGATTTAAAGGCAGTATTTGACAAAGGAAAGGCTGATACCTTGCCACCACATAGGCCTTTTGATTGCAAAATTAATTTACTTTCTGGTACCATGCCCCCCAGGGGTCATGTGTACCCTTTGTCTACGAATGAAAACTTAGTTCTAGAGGAGTACATTCGTGAAAACCTAGACAAGGGGTTCATTAGAAGATCCTCCTCGCCTGCTGGGGCTGGATTTTTTTTTGTTAAAAAGAAGGATGGTTCTTTAAGACCCTGCATTGACTACCGAGGTCTTAACAAGATAACCATCAGAAATGTATATCCGATCCCCTTGATCACCGAGCTTTTTGATCGATTAAAAAGTTCTAAAATTTTCACTAAGTTAGACCTTAGAGGTGCTTATAATTTGGTGAGAATCCACGACGGTGACGAGTGGAAAACTGCATTCAATACTCGTTATGGGCACTATGAGTATACTGTAATGCCTTTTGGTCTCTGCAATGCCCCGGCGGTATTTCAGGACCTTATTAATGAGGTTCTTAGGGAGTTTCAAGATGACTGTGTGATTGTATACCTTGATGATATACTTATACATTCCAGGGATATTGAAACTCACCACGGACAAGTCAGAAGGGTTTTACTTAAACTTCTTCAGCATGGCTTATACTGCAAACTAGAGAAATGCAGCTTTGACCAATCCCAAACTACCTTTCTTGGCTATGTAATTTCTGGGGAGGGGTTTGAAATGGATCCAGAGAAGCTCCAATCCATATTGGATTGGCCTTTACCTAAGGGACTCAAGGCTATCCAGAGATTTATTGGTTTCTCCAATTACTACAGACGTTTCATTAAGGGTTACTCCTCTATCATTGCTCCCATCACCAATATGACCAAACAAGGGGCTGATACTAAGAATTGGTCTACTGAAGCACTTCTGGCTTTTAGGACACTCAAGGAGCTGTTTGCTTCCGCACCAATTTTAGTTCACCCTGATACTACACTACCTTTCCTACTCGAAGTTGACGCTTCTGAGACTGGTATAGGTGCTGTTCTGTCCCAAAGGTTGGGTGTAGATAAGCCTCTACATCCTTGTGGATACTTTTCCAAAAAATTGTCAGGTACTGAAAGCAGATATGGCATTGGTGACAGGGAACTACTAGCGGTTATAATGGCCTTGAAGGAGTGGAGACATTTATTGGAGGGTACTTTGCATCCTGTTACTATTTTGACAGATCATAAAAACTTATCCTATATTGGAGAGGCTAAACATCTATCATCTAGACAGGCTCGTTGGTCCATATTCCTCACTCACTTCAACTACGTACTCACATATAGGCCAGGTTCCAAGAATTCTAAAGCCGACGCCTTATCTCGCCAATATGAACCTGCTGCCGTATCTGAACCGGTTTTGTCCTCTATAGTACCCAGGTGTAACATTATCGCTAACACTACTCTCAAAGTCCATTCTCCGCTTCTTGATCAGATAAGGAGCTTGCAGCATCTGGCACCTAGACTGACTCCGGCTTCCAGACTTTTCGTTCCTCCTGAACTCCAATTGGAGCTCTTACAGTGTCTTCACGAGAGTAAGGTGGCTGGTCATCCGGGGGTTCGCAAGACGTATTCTTTGATCTCCAAGGATTTCTGGTGGCCTTCGTTACGGAGGGATATTAAGGATTTTATCGGAGTTTGTGTGGTCTGTACTAAAACTAAACTACCGCATTCACTTCCGTGTGGCCTTTTACAACCTCTGGAAATTCCTGACAAACCTTGGTCCTGTGTGGCAATGGACTTTATTGTGGATTTGCCTGTTTCTAAAAAGCACACGGTTATCCTCACCGTAGTCGATAGATTTACCAAGATGGCACATTTCGTACCTTTGCCTAAACTCCCGACTTCTCCTGAATTGGCGGAAATCTTTGCTAAAGAGATTTTTCGCTTGCATGGGATTCCCTCGGAGATCACTTCTGATAGAGGCTCCCAATTTGTTTCACGTTTTTGGAGGTCGTTCTGGAGGCATCAAATTGAATTTTTCGTCCGCCTATCATCCTCAGTCTAACGGAGCTGCCGAACGAACCAACCAGAAGATTGAGCAATACTTACGTTGTTTTGTTTCCGAACACCAGGACGATTGGGTCGGTTTGATTCCTTGGGCGGAGTTTGCGCATAACAATCTCGTTTGTGACTCTACGCATTCAAGCCCCTTCTTCATGAACTATGGCTTTCATCCATCTATTCTTCCCTCGGTTTCTCCTTCCCAAGGAGTGCCGTCGGTCGATGTACATGTGGCCAATTTGAGGAAGTTGTGGGATCAGACTCGACAGATTCTTCTACACAATTCTGTACTGGTTAAGAAACATGCTGACAAACGTAGAAGGGCGGCTCCGAATTTTGTTCCAGGCGATAGAGTTTGGTTGAGTACTAGGAATATTCGTCTTAAAGTTCCTTCCATGAAATTCGCTCCTCGTTATATTGGTCCCTACAGGATCTTGACTCGAATTAACCCAGTGGCGTATCGTCTAGCCCTCCCTGCTACTTTACGCATCCCGAACTCCTTTCACGTGTCATTGCTGAAACCTCTAATCTGTAACAGATTCTCCTCCACAATCGCCCCTCCGCGCCCTGTTCAGGTGGAGGGTCAGGAGGAGTATGAGGTTAACTCCATTATTGATTCTCGTGTCTCCCGGGGGAGAGTACAATATTTAGTTGACTGGAAGGGATATGGTCCTGAGGAGAGGAGTTGGGTACCACAAGAGGATGTTCATGCTCCTCGCCTTCGCAGGGCATTTCACTCCCGCTTTCCATCTCGCCCCGGCTCCTTCCGCCCGGTGGGCGTATCTGAGAGGGGGGGTACTGTCAGGGTACCTGAGGTCTCTACCTCTGAGAGAGGTAGAGACTTAGAAGTTTATCCGTCCGGACGGCATGTCTCCTCGGTCCCTCGCGGTTCACTCGGTCTTGCTAACGCCGGCCGCGAGGGAGTCACTTCCTTTTATAACAGGAGGACCGGAGGTAGACGTCATGACGCCAACCCGGAACGTCCTGTCACTCAAATCTCGGGAGACGAATCAGGACTCGCCGGAGGCGTGTCTTCTCTCCCTAGCCAGGATACTTAACAGTGGCTCTCTCATTCACTCATTGCCCTGTCGTGGTTCTAGTCCGCCTAGTCACACAGTGCTTTGTTATTCTCTTGTCTTTTGGTTCCGACCCGGCTTTGGTATTTACTCTCCTGTCTTTCTGTTATCCTTGACCCGGCTTGTCTCTCGCTTACCTGTCTTCTCGTTCCCTCGACCTCGGTTTGTCTCTGACCATTCTATCGTAGTTATACGTTAAGTCCGGCCATTCTAAGGACCGGTATACGTATCAGCTACTCTTTGTACTCTGCGTGTTGGATCCCTGACCCGATCCTGACAGTTACCCAGCAAAACATCTAGGTTGCTGACTTACCTAGGTCACCACCTGCACATGCTAGAATTAAATAATTATACCCCTTTGTAGCTAACTACTTGATAGACTTATTTTCTGGATTGATTTGGAGTAATATAATGTCTTACAATATGATTAATGAGTTTTCTTAACTATACATCTCTTCCGGCTACAATTTACATCAAATAATTGTTAATCATAAACTTGAAGTCCAGGCCAACTCCACGGTTTTTCATCCTTCCTTGTCACAAGTACCTCATTCCAGTGCCCTATTAAGACTTGCCCTGCAGAGAGTCCTAGGAGGAAGCATTTCCCAAGTAAGTGGACTAATCTAATAAGAGCTGGCATTAGGTTTGCTAGAGTAGGATCTGCCAAGGATGGGGTACATTGACGTTGTGGCAGGCTTATCCAATGTATGATCATATACTGCAACTAAACCCCCATTATTATTTTAAACACCTTAGACACAATTGAGTAATCCTTAATTCCTGGACTCTTAGGGGGTACTTGAGGACTGGGTTGGTACCCACTGCACTAGAGGGACTTCCAGTGTTCTATCAGAAATCTATATCTATCAGAGTTATATACCTAGGTCACTTCTGGTGCACCCACGACACCAGAAGTGACGCAAGATCAGTAGCGCACATGCACGCTAAACGGCCTTGGGGTATAGAATTCTAAAATAAATCTGGTGGAGGCGCCGCATGCAGCACATCCATCAGATATAGGTTGGTGTTTAGAAAAAAAACAAAAAACTATTACTTTCTGCGAGCTTTAAAATTGTTGTATGAATTGGCCCCAGCAGCACCATTTTAATGTATGCATGTTTAGGTGACTGCAGTCCTCTTGTATATATATAT
Source organism: Pelobates fuscus (assembly GCF_036172605.1). Lineage (NCBI taxonomy): Eukaryota > Metazoa > Chordata > Amphibia > Anura > Pelobatidae > Pelobates > Pelobates fuscus. The sequence goes on along the minus strand of NC_086327.1, from coordinate 123,978,900 downwards.
ATATATATATATAATAAATACACAAGATCCAGCGCACTCTCCTATCTACTAAACAGCAACTTCAATGTTGACAGATTTTATTAGTTGTTTCCTATATATATTTGGGAGTCTAGCCAACTCCTTGGTTCTGCACCCCTCCCTGTTACAGGTGCCTCATCTCAGGTCCCTATTTAGCCTTGTACTGCAGAGAGCCTCAGATGGAATTTTTTCCCAAGTAAGTGGTTAATCTCATAAGAGCAGACATTAGACTGTGAGAGTAGGACCTGCCAAAGATGGGGTACATTGACGTTGTGGCAGGCTTATGCAATGTATGATCATATAATGTAACTAAATCCCCATTTTTTTGCCTAGATTAGGTGTTTTTAAAAAAAACTTTTACAAACTAATAAAATCTGTCAACATTGAAGTTGCTGTTTAGTAGATAGGAGAGTGCGCTGGATCTTGTGTATTTATTGTATAATATGGCCCCCAGCAGCACCCCATTTAAGCATGTTTAGGTGAGTGCAACCATCCCCCCATGTTTCCTATATATATATATATATATATATATATATATATATATATATATATATATATATATACTTTTTTACAAAGCAAATGAAAAAATAAAATCTAAAAATAGCTTGAAAATAAACAATTCCATGAAATCCTACATTTGGATATAACAGATGTCGGACTTCAACAGCAATAATGTTTCGAAATGACAGGGTAAAACTTCTAAAATGTTCCATCTCCATGGAAACCATGTAAAGATATGGTCTGCTTTATCACATGGCAGAAGTAACAAGCACAGCAGAGCAAACAGCAGGGAAGCTGAAAAACTATGACAAGAATTGGGGGGCAATCAGAGATTAGACATGTTCTACAGTGTTATAGTGCAGCCGCATGCATTCCTGGTGTGAACATAGCTTCTAATGACAAATAACATCATGTCCTGGCACGTACCATAAATAAATAGCAGTATCTAATGTTTATCAATATTAAACTGGGTAACAGCCAACATGGAAATGACACCAGGCTGCGTCTAAGGATATTTTATATTTTATTTAATATATTTAATGTAATGTTGCAATGCTTTCATTCACGTGTGATGTCTTACAGTTATAGAGTGGAGAGAAGGATCGAGTGGGACTTTTTGGATCCCTGAGATGTCACATTTGTGGAGAGTCTTCATCCATTGACTTTTCTAACTTCAGTAGTCTCATTTTGGACTAAATTATGAAGGTCGCACTCATATCATGCACTAGGGGATTTTTGATGCTCTAGTGAACTATGTGTCAGGTGTTCTTGACAAGGAAGTAAGCATTACTGAGAAAAAATAGAACTCAATTCAAAAAGATTTTATTGGAGTATATGAATGGTTATCCTCTAGACCAGGCTTCCCAAACTCTGGCCCTCCAGATGTTGCTGAACTACAACTCCCATGATTCTATGAGTGAAATAGATAGGCTGAGAATCATAGGAGTTGTAGTTCAGCAACATCTGGAGGGCCGGAGTTTTGGGAAGCCTGATCTTTTGTTCCTGTGTCACTGTGTAATTGTCTCATTTATAGAGATGTCCCGAATAGTTTGCTGGCGAATAGTTCCTGGTGAACATAGCTTGTTTGCGTTCGCCACGGATGGCGAACATATGCGATGTTCGGTCCGCCCCCTATTCGTCATCATTGAGTAAACTTTGACCCTGTACCTCACAGTCAGCAGACACATTCCAGCCAATCAGCAGCATACCCTCCCTCCCAGACCCGCCCACCTCCTGGACAGCATCCGTTTTAGATTCATTCGGAAGCTGCATTATAAATATATATATATTTTTTTTTTTTAGACAGAAGTGTGTTATATTTGAGCATGCTAGGCTGAACGTGCGTATGTCATGGCTAGTTGCACTGAGGGCATGAGTATATAGCAGTACATTGTTGTGAAAGATGGCTGTCATGTTCAAGGGTGTAGCTTGCACGTTATCAACTGTGTATTTATATCAGCAGCTCCACCACTAGTTATAAATTAAGTGTGAGTCGCCCCATGAGATGAGACTAGTGAATAACATAATACATGAACGGTTAAGGTAAAGGCATGTAAGGAACTACGACAATAAACTCTTTAGGAGGTGAAATAATGACATGTTTAAATGCTTGCTACTTTACGATTAGTTAATGTGCAGAGAGCAGTTCATGTGATCAAAGGCATGGTGTGGAGGATCGGCTATAGTGGGACATGCTTGGCAGGCTGCTGTTTACTGCTTGTGCTCATCCGATCCCTTCTGGGCGCCAGGTGCAGACCCTGGGAGTCCCTGATACCTGTAACAACAAAGGCAAGTCTCTGGCTGAGTGCCGGGTTCGCGGCTTGAGGTGGTGGAAGCTTCTTTTGTCGGGTGGTCGGATCTGTCCTGGTGGTGCTTCACGTCCGGTGTGGGATTGTGGTGGCTTAAGGTGGAGGCGAGTGCTTGACGTGGGGCAGGCTCTGCATTTCTGTTTGTGCATCCGGTCCCGTCTTCGACGCCTTTTGCGTTGGTGGAATTTAATAGGGACTGCTTCGCTTAGCTTTGGTGGAGCTTGTTGGGGCTGTGGTGGAGCTTGTTGCGACTTCACTGGTCCGAGGGGGGGGATACGGAGCTCCTGCCGGGAAGTAGCTGCTCCTGAGATCCCGCCCGGTGAGCACCAGGCCACACTCGCCACACGGAGGTAAGTAAGACTCTGTCGAGTTGCTGACCGCTATTAAGCATGTCGGGTCGGTCAGGTAGGAGCAACATTGCTGGGTCATCACCTTCTGGGGTGAAATTCGCTTGTTGATAGCTGCTTAAAGTGAGATATTGAGGGAGCTCACACAAAGTGCGTCTTTCCTCCATGACAGCTAGGCCCCGCCCCCCGGAAGCTGCATTCTTAGTGAGAGGAGGGACAGTGTAGCTGCTGCTGATTTAATAGGGAAATCGATAGCTAGGCTAGTGTATTCAGTGTCCACTACAGTCCTGAAAGACTCATCTGATCTCTGCTGTAAGGACAGCACCCCAAAAAAACCTTTTTAGGACTAGAACATCAGTCTGCTTTTTTTTCTTCTGTGTAATCTAATTGCAGTTGCCTGCCTGCCAGCGTGTTTGTCAGGCTCACAGCGTATACTGTGCCCACTTGCCCAGTGCCACCACTCATATCTGGTGTCACAATAGCTTGCATTTAAAAAAAACAAAAAACTTTTTGACTGTAATATAATAGCAGTCAGTTTCCTTCACACGTGTACATTTCAGGGTCTGCAAGGGCACAGTGTCACACCAGTGCAACTCATATCTGGTGTAACAGTAGTGTACATTTAAAAAAAATAAATAAATTGACTGTAGTAGATTGAATAGCAGTTAGTTGTCTGCAAGCGTGTGTGTCAGGCCTACAGCGTCTACTCTGCCAACTGCTGCCAGTGCACAGTGCCATTCATAACTGTTGTCACAGTAGCTTGCACGCATAGTACCACTAAAAAAAAAAAAATTACAGACAGAGGCAGACAAACCTGCAGGGGCCATCGTGGTCGTGGTGCTGTGATTCCCGTTGGCCCTATAATAATGCTCAGTGTTCAGAGGCCACGTACCCTGAACTCGAAAAGTTCTGAGGACATAGTTGACTGGCTAACACAGGAACCCAATCTTCTACAGCTTCCGCTCGGAACCTTGATGCACCATCCTCCTCCAGCTTAGCTTTGGGCACCTCTCAAGTTACCACTCGCCCGCCTGCCGCCACCACCAACACTAGCACCACAGCCGCTTCACTTGATCTGTCAGAGGAGTTATTTACACATCAGTTGGAAGAAATGAGTGATGCGCAACCATTAATGCCAGAGGATGTAGATAACAGGGATATGTCTCAGTCAGGCAGCATTACACACATGGATGTACGGTGTGATGATGATGATGTTGTACTGACTGCTGCTTCCTTTGCTGAGTTGTCAGATACAAGTAAAGCGGTTGATGATGACGTTGCGTCCTTGGATGTCATGTGGGTGCCCGCTAGAAGAGAAGAAGAACAGGGGGAAAGTTCAGATGGGGAGACAGAGAGGAGGAGGAGACGAGTTGGAAGCAGGGGGAGGTCGTCGCAAGGAGCTAGTGGCACAGTCAGACAGCATGCATCGGCACCCGGGGTCAGCTTGGCAGCACGCCAATCAACGCATGCTGTTGCCACCACCCGAATGCCATCATTGCAGAGCTCAGCAGTGTGGCATTTTTTTGGTGTGTCTGCCTCTGACAACAGCGATGCCATTTGCAACCTGTGCCAAAAGAAACTGAGTCGTGGGAAGTCCAACACCCACCTAGGTACAACTGCTTTGCAAAGGCACATGATCGCACATCACAAACACCTATGGGATCAACACATGAGTACAAGCAGCACACAAACTCAAAGCCGCCATCCTCCTCCTGGTCCAGCATCTTCAGCCACATAAACCACTGTTGTCCTCCTTGCCCCTTCTCAATCATCCACTACTCCGTCTCTCGCCTTGAGCAGTTCCTGCTCATCTGCCCACAGTCAGGTGTCTGTCAAGGACATGTTTGAGCGTAAGAAGCCAATGTCACAAAGTCACCCCCTTGCCCGGCATCTGACAGCTGGCTTGTCTGAACTCTTAGCCAGCCAGTTTTTACCATACAAGCTGGTGGAGTCTGAGGCGTTCCAAAAATTTGAAGTTATTGGGACACCGCAGTGGAAGGTACCCGGCCAAAATTTATTTTCACAAAAGGCAATCCCCAACCTGTACTCGATTGGGCAAAAGGAAGTAATGGCATGTCTGGCACATAGTGGCACATAGTGGGCAAGGGTCCATCTGACCACTGATACCTGGTCTGCAAAGCATGGTCAGGGCAGGTATATCACCTACACTGCGCATTGGGTAAACCTGCTGACGGCTGCCAAGCATGGAATGCGTGGCTCTGCAGATGAGTTGGTGACACCGCCACGACTTGCAGGCAGGCCTGCTGCAACCTCCTCTACTCCTACTCCATCCTCTTCCATAACCTCCTCGGCTGAGTCCTCTTCTGCTGCTGCGTCTTGCTCCACATCAATGGCACCCCTCAGCTCCCCCGGTACTATTCCACATCCCGGATACGGCAGTGTCACGCCGTCTTGGGGTTGACTTGCCTGAAAGCAGAGAGTCACACCGGACCAGCACTCCTGTCCGCCCTGAACGCACAGGTGGATCAGTGGCTGACTCCGCACCAACTGGAGATCGGCAAAGTGGTTTGTGACAACGGAAGAAATTTGTTGGCCGCATTGAAATTGGATAAGTTGACAGATGTGCCGTGCATGGCACATGTGTGTAATCTGATCGTACAACGCTTTGTGCATAAGTACCCATGCTTACAGGACGTCCTGATGCAGGCCAGGAAGGTGTGTGGCCATTTCAGGCGTTCCTACACGGCCATGGCGCACTTTTCAGATATCCAGTGGTGAAACAACATGCCAGTGAGGCGCTTGATTTGCGACAGCCCGGCACGTTGGAATTCAACACTCCTAATGTTCGACTGCCTGCTCCAACAAGAAAAATCTGTTAATGACTATTTTTTATGACTGGGGTGCTAGGACAGTCTCTGCGGAGCTGGGAATTTTTTTGCCACGTTACTGGACGCTCATGCGCAATGCTTGTAGGCTCATGCGTCCTTTTGAGGAGGGGACAAACCTAGTCAGTCACACCGAAGGCACCATCAGCAACATCATACCATTTGTTTTCTTCCTGGAGCGTGCCCTGCGAAGAGTGCTGGATCAGGCCGTAGATGAGCGTGAAGAGGAAGAGGAAGAGTTGTGGTCACCATCACCACCAGAAACAGCCTTATCAGCATCGCTTGCTGGACCTGAGGCAAAGCCGGAAGAGGATTGTGAGGAAGAGGAGGAGGAGGAAGAATGTGGCTTTGAGGAGGAGGAGGAAGACCAACCAAAACAGGCATCCCAGGGTGCTCGTTGTCACCTATCTGGTACCCGTGGTTTTGTACGTGGCTGGGGGGAAGAACATACCTTCAGTGAGATCACTGAGGTTGAGGAACGGGACATGAGTAGCTCGGCATCCAACCTTGTGAAAATGGGGTCTTTCATGCTGTCGTGCCTGTTGAGGGACCCTCGTATAAAAAGGCTGAAGGAGAATGACCTGTACTGGGTGTCCACGCTACTAGACCCGTGGTATAAGCAGAAAGTGCCTGAAATGTTACGGAATTACCGCAAGTCGGAAGGGATGCAGCAGTTCCAAAATAAATGAAAAAGTATGCTTTACACAGCGTATAAGGGTGATGTCACAGCACAACGGGAATCTAACAGGGGAAAAGGTGAAAGTAATCCTCCTCCTCCCACGACCACGCTGGCAAGGACAGGACGCTTTACAGACGTGTTGTTGATGGAGGACATGCGGAGCTTTTAAAGTCCTACGCATCGCCACAGCCCTTCGGGGTCCACCCTCAGAGAACGACTCGACCGACAGGTAGCAGACTACCTCGCCTTAACTGCAGATATCGACACTCTGAGGAGCGATGAACCCCTTGACTACTGGGTGTGCAGGCTTGACCTGTGGCCTGAACTATCACAATTTGCGATAGAACTTCTGGCCTGCCCCGCTTCAAGTGTCCTGTCAGAAAGGACCTTCAGTGCAGCAGGAGGTATTGTCACTGAGAAGAGAAGTCGCCTAGGTCAAAAAAGTCTAGATTACCTCACCATTATTAAGATGAATGAGGGATGGATCCCGAAGGGACTGACAGTGGGCGATACATTCGACTAAAAAAGGCCTGATGAGGGGGACGTAACAGGGATTAAACTGATAAGAATAGTACTACTTAACACACCACTCCTATCTGGTGGCACATTAGATTGCACGCGCAGTGCCCCAAATTTGAAGTAGGAGGACCAACCAAGCATCTTTTTCCATCTCCCGGTTCCTAAAATCGATGCCATATACACGTCCCCTGATAGGGGACGTAACAGGGATTAAACTGATAAGAATAGTACTACTTAGCACACCACTCCTATCTGGTGGCACATTAGATTACAAGCGCAGTGCCCCAAATTTGAAGTAGGAGGACCAACCAAGCATCTTTTTCCATCTCCCGGTTCCCTAAAATCGATGCCATATACACGTCCCCTAATAGGGGACGTAACAGGGATTAAACTGATAAGAATAGTACTACTTAACATACCACTCCTATCTGGTGGCACAATAGATTGCACGCGCAGTGCCCCAAATTTGAAGTAGGAGGACCGACCAAGCATCTTTTTCCATCTCCCGGTTCCTAAAATTGATGCCATATACACGTCCCCTCATAGGGGACGTAACAGGGATTAAACTGATAGGAATAGTACTACTTAACACACCTTATAATAATGCAGAGAGAGGCAATGCAGAGAGAGGAGTCTGAATTAGAGGAGTCAGAGGAGGAAGGTGGCTTTGAGTAGGTGGAAGACCAAACACAGCAGGCATCCCAGGGGGCTTGTTGCACCTTTCGGGGACCCTTGGTGTTGTACGTGGCTGGGTGGAGGAAGAGACCTTCAATGACATCAGTAAGGACAAGGAAAGGGACATGGCTAGCTTGGTATCCAACCTTGTGCAAATGGGGAGTTTGCGGTTCTGCAAATGGACTGTTTGCGGTTGTTTGCGGTGCGTTAAACGGGGAGTTTGGTCTGTCACTGTGAAGCAGGCGTAACCCTTACACTACCTGATCGATACAACATCATACCTGATGTTTTAAAGCACGTTATTACAAACAATTTAGGAATGTTAGGTGATTTATGCCCTTTATGGATTAAAACCAGACTCTGCATCAACTATGTAATTTTCCATGGGAGTTTTGCCATGGATCCCCCTCCGGCATGCCACAGTACAGGTGTTAGTCCCCTTGAAACAACTTTTCCATCACTATTGTGGCCAGAAAGAATCCCTGTGGGTTTTAAAATTTGCCTGCCTATTGAAGTCTATGGCGGTTCGCCCGGTTCGCCCGGTTCGCCCGGTTCGCCCCTTCGCGAACGGAAAATGTTATGTTCGCGACATCTCTACTCATTTATTGTAAATATACCCCTTTCATAATATTGTAAAGCGCTGCGGAATTAGTTGGTGCTATATAAATACCAATAATAATAATCTTGCACAAAAGGTCTCACTCTCCATCGTAACATACAAATATCAAAATCATGGAAGGCAAATTGAGGTCATGTTGTGTTTATGTGATCCAGAAAGTATGGTAAACTTTGTGGTGAAACAAAGAAGTGTCAAACATTCTCAATTGGCATTAGCATTTATAGAGTAGCAAGCATAAATATTACTAATTCAAAGTGCTGTTAGAGTGTAAGACGTAAGATTATTCAGTAAATAAACTTTTTTCATGCTCTTTATTGTGAATGGGGAGCTACCGATAAACTCAGTATATGTGCCCTCCCTGTTTAAAGTTTCTTCTTTGAAGACTTGGGCTACAACAGAAGTTTGGGGAGGGCTGACCAGTGCTGGATTGAAGACTTTTGAAAGTAAGCCGGTGCCAGGACTCCTGAAGAAGTTGTTATGGGGCATGAAGTGAATACAAAGAATTTCAAGTAAACTCAAAGTAAAGTTTATTATCTATACCCTTTTCTTCACCAGAAAAACATTATTTTCTGGTATTCCCTTATTCCACTTTTATTAAATTATTATTTATTATTTTTTTAGGATGTGAGGCAGAATACTCACAGAATATTAGCACAGTAGGTATTGGGACATAATTTTGGAGCAGCAAAAATCTGTTGCAACATACAAAGTGGACAGGAGACAATTTTTATACTACTTCTAAAACACTTATAATAAGCTAAAACAGATTTTTGGATCCCCTCCAAAAAGACACGTTTCACATTTCTTTGATACATGTCCCTATTTATTCCTTCAGTGGCTATCCATTGATTCAGCATATCTTGTTTCATTTCACCCTAGAGCTGCATGATTGGATTGAGATCTGGAAAATGTCCAGAACTCTGGTACAAACTGAAGTCACTGCCATATTGTTGGAACTCGTCCTACGTGAGACATGCTTTGTGACATGGCACAGTCCCACTTCAAAATAGTCACCGCAATGATAACGCTTCACAACTTTAAACACATGGGACTGTGTTTATCTAAGCACTACATGAAGAGCCTGGGATTGTGTCTACCCATTTGAAGATCTTTATCAAACGATGCTCTACAATTTGTGATTTTCAGGGGATGCAGCTCAGAAGGAGCATTATGCACCATCAGGCAAACATTTCCGGAATTTTTTTTTACAAAAAAATCAACATTTATGTGGCATTAAAGGACACACATGATTAATAACAATACTTAGGTATGCTGTGGCATTCCGTTTATGCTCAGTTCGTATTGAGGACTCTAATATGAGCCAATAAAATATTAGCCATGCTATTATACCACCAGCTTGCAGTGTTGACACAAGACAAGATGGATCCAGTGAAATGCGCAGTTTAAGCCAAATTCTTCCCCTACCATCTGTGCATCACAGAATAAACCAAGATTCATCAGACCATGAAATGTTTTTGATTCTTCTTTGTCCAGGTTTGGTGATCACGTGCCCATTATAACCTTGTTTTCTTGTTCCTAGCTGACAAGAGGAGAACTTGGTGTGGCCCTCTGCTGTTCTAGCCAGCCCACTTCCAGCCTTCAACATGCCTGCAAGCTTTCTTTATTGTATAATTGAAGCCACTTCAATGTTTCAAAATGTGCTTTAATGCATACGTATAATTAATAAAATGGCCAATAATTGTATATTATGTCATATGTACTCTCGCTATCATAAAATATAACATGATATAATTATAGTACAAAAAAAAACATAATTTAGAAAACATTTCATATCAATGTACCTATTGTGTTTTTTCCCCCACAAATTCAAATAAAACTGGGAGATTTTGAAGAAATTAGTTGCAAATTGATGTGAACAACAAAAGATGGGAAAATATACAGAAGGGAAAAGCAGCTATAAGAGACAAGTGATGTGACATAAGATATGGTTTTATAAATATCAAAGAAAGACCAGTGAGGCAGTGGAAAACACTCTTTAAGTGTATATGGGTAGACATCACGTTTAGCAAATTACTTGATTCAGAATAATTACAAAGGGACACTCCAAACAACTAAAGCTTTTTAGCTTGCTGAAGTGATTTTTGCATGAAAAGTGTGTCCTGTTTTTCTTCCTTCATTTAGCAAAAAGTGCATATTTCAATAGAAATTTGCTTTTTTATAAATTGACTTTATTACAACCCCTGGGTGATAACCAGACTGTTACTTCCTGGTTGTTTAGCTCTAAGGAGGTAAAGTCAAGAGGCAGCAATTGCCCAGAGCACCTGGCTTGCAAAGACTTCTCATTTAGCTGCATTGGGAAGTCTGTGATTGGACAGCCACAGAAAGTCTGGGCGGGGTTAGAAAAGCTTGCAAAGGCTTCTCATTTAGCTGCATTGGGAAGTCTGTGATTGGACAGCCACAGAAAGTCTGGGCGGGGTTAGAAAAGCTTGCAAAGGCTTCTCATTTAGCTGCATTGGGAAGTCTGTGATTGGACAGCCACAGAAAGTCTGGGCGGGGTTAGAAAAGCTTGCAAAGGCTACAGACAAGAGATCTTTTCCAAGCTGTTTTTACATACACTTTCAATGAAAACATGCATGTTTTCAGTCATTAGAGGTATTTCTACTAAAAAGTGCTTTTTTTCTTTCTTTTTAAATGTTTTTGTAATTCGGCAGTGGAATGTCCCCTTAAAGAACCACGTTCCATATGCCCTGGTGTATGCCTGCATTTATTACAAAATAAAGCAACCTTTATTATCATATATTTCATTTTTATGCACTTATATGTGCCTGAGCCTTGGGCTGTAACATAGATATAGATGCATATAAATGTACTGATGATTAGGTGAAACACATATTATTGGATGTCCCATAACTTATGTGCTGTAATAAATTATTCTAAGAGGATTTCATGTGATTTTTTAAAAACTTATTTATATGTATAAACTGCTGGACAACATCTTCATATCATGGGGTAACATTAGACATTTCGAGAATGCTGTGTGAGATATGCAAATATACCCAGACATCCTTGTTGCCTTTCCAAATTTTCATTCCACATGTCAGTAAATTTATTTTTAATGACTTGTTGCTTTATAACTTTGAGGTTTATTTGCTAAAATGAAAATTATATTGCAAAATTGCAAAATTAATGATAAAATAGCCAAGCTATAACTTTAGATGAATAGTTTTTTGCTTGTTTTCTTAATTTTTCAAATAGCTATTTTTGGCTAAATTTTGCAGCTGGTTCTTGTTGAATTTTTATCAATTTTATTTTGTCTTCCCGACACATCATATTCATTACTCTGTGCATTAATTCTTACGTAACTTACCATTTACGATTAATTCACTCAACAGTGAATTGTGATTTGCAAACCAAAGTGCAAAACCACTCTCAAATAAACAAGCTGTGACATTAGCTAAAATGGAGAATGTTTAAAACGAGCTATTATCTAAATTGTGCAGTTTTTTTTATCTCACTAAAATTAAGTCTTTAATGAACAAACCCCTATTCATAACTTGTCGCATACAAAAAAAAAATCTTTCTTTTTTTGCACATTAATTTGCAAACACAATTTCTATAAAATCTTCCTTTTTTTAATTGGCTTTTTGATTATTTTTTATTTTTTTCCTAAACTACTAAGATGTACATAATTAACACTGGTTGTTTATATTGAAAAATTGTTTGTGTAACTGTACGATATCATTAGTGAATTTGAGACAATGTAAGATAATAAATTGATTCATTTGAAAACAGGTGTGCGTGTTATGTTTGTAAACCTTTAATCCTTATTAGTAAATGTAATCAAAGCATTTAATTCCATGATATATTGCATCATTTTATTTCCATTTCACCTATATTAATACAAGCTCTGCTTACATGGACATATTGCACTATGGGGCCACGTATCCTTATCTCCTGTACACTGCCAGTTCCAAAAGTCAGGTATGTCGATGTTCGTCATGTTGCATGGCCATCATGATGAGCCGGTATCAGGTGCATCTGTGTATTTTTTTGCATAATGCAAGTGCACTCATTATTCTAAATAATACCTAAGTTGCTCCCTCCACTGTTCCTTGGAGAATCAGCTATTCCCTGCATCAAACATAAACCCTAGCAAAGGTGTAGCCTTTAAAAATCCAGGGCTAGGTTCAGAAGACACTATGCAATTCTGGTTCGTCTGTGCCCACTATTCTTTGTTTTTTTTTTTTGTAAATATAATTTTTATTAACGTATTTTCAATGATTTTACAATACGAGGTATGCAAGAGGGAACAGGACTCGCAGGTCCCTGGAAACAGTAACAAATAATAATCGCTGGTGGGCTCGTAGTCCCCAATAGTACTATAGAGACTCGCAGGTCTCTTACTTTTTTGATCGACATGTTTAGAGTCGTTTTTCATTAGTTGCCTCGATGGTGAGACTCGCAGGTCTCTCACTGTACTAGACGTTCGTGGATGCGCAGATCCAGTTGGTGACAATTACAGCTTCAGGTATGTATAATGTACAAGAGCCCTGGGGCACTTGGTTAGTGTAGCTTTCTGTCGTGATCTTTTACATCCTAGCATTCTAAGGTTCTACCCCCTTCTTCCTTAACAGTAGATAGTTGTATCTAGTAGGTCATGTCTCAGCTGGGTTAGCCGGGTGAGTTCCACTTTATGGCATACCCTTAGTCCAAGCTCGTTAGTCCACTTCCGTGACTGACCCGTGTGTCTCATTTTGTAGGTGTGGGGGGTGTCTCTGTCCATTTTCTCTATCGTGTGTTTAATGTGTTTTCAGCCTTGTCTTAGCGGTTGGTGTCCGTGTTCCACCTCGCCATGTTAGCGTGGCGTTGGTGGCCTACGTCTTCATGGTGAGCCGTGGTGTGTTTGATACCCTCCACTGATATGCATCCTTAAATGTGCCATACAGCACCCTATCTTGGTTATGTGTGATAGTGCTGTCGTCGGGCTATTGTACGTCCCTGGGTCGGTTTCGTGTCTTGGTGTTGTGGGGGTGTAGCTGAGTACGGGAGGTTGGGTTTCCCTGTCTAGGACGGTCTGTTTGTCTCCGTCAGATCGGGCCTTCGGTTCGTCCAGGGAAGTCCCCCGTCCCTTTCTCTGAGTCTCTAAGGGTGCAGTCACTAAGTGTCCATGGCGTTGCTGGTGGTCTCGGGGGTGTCTTTGTGTCGGGTAGCATTGACCTTCGGTGTGTGCATACTGTTAAGTGGGGTCTGTCGGTGTTTTCTCTGTAGGATTGGGGGGAAGGATGGGTAGGTGGGGGTGGGGTGGTCCGGTCCGTCGTCAGTCATCAGTCCTCCGTCTCCCTGGGTGTTTAATTCCCGTTTTTAGGTTGGGTGCTGGAGGTGAGCGTCGGTGGTTATCCTGAGGTCTCGTTGGAATTTCGGTTTCGCTGTCTCTAGGATCCAGTATGTCCATATGTCAGTGTATGTCGTCGGGGCATTGTTCGTCGTCAGTGTGAGTTCCTCTATTATCCTTAGTTCCTCCATTTGGTTGAACCAGGACAGCAGTGGTGGTGTCACAGGTTTCTTCCAGAATTGGGGGAGTACTCGTTTGGCTACATTTAGTATCCTGATGGTCATGGATTTTTTATATTTTGAGTGGGGAACTGGTGTATGGTGTAGGAGCATCGCGGCCGGTTCCAGGGGGGGTGGTCGTTCTGTGAACTTCCCTAGCATTTTGTGTATGCCCTGCCAGTATGGGGTGATCAGTGCGCAGTCCCACCAGATATGTTTCAGTGTGCCTTCCTCTCTTTCGCATCTCCAGCACAGACTGGATAGGCTTGGGTTCATTCGGTGTAGGAGATGCGGTGTTTTATACCAGTACGTCAGGAGTTTGTAGGCCGTTTCCTGCGTTTTACTATGTGTGGAGCAGTGGTGTGTTAGGTAACATATCGATTCCCATTCCCCTTCCGTGAGTGTGATTCCTAGGGCTGTTTCCCATTTACCCATGAAACGGGGTGGATCGGTCAGGAGTTCCGACTGTAGCATGGAGTACAGAGAGGATATCCCGTGTGGGAGTGGGTCCGGTTGTGCGCTGATTCTTTCTATTGTGGTATATTCCCTGCCAAGCGCTGACCCCTGTGGTAGGGTGTGAATGTAGGCTAGGAGTTGGGCATAGCGAAAGCGGTGCATGAAGGTGGGGGGCGTGTCTTCTAGCATATCTGTAAGCTGTTTGCAAACCCCACTCTGTAGAGTGTGATGTAGGCGCGGGGATGTGCTCGGGATGATGTTTCTGAGAGCCCGTGGGTCTAGACCTGGGGGAAAATCTTCGTTATGTGTCAGAGGCATAAGGGGGGAGGGGTATGGTGACAAGTTCCCCTGTCGTTTGGCCTTCCGCCATACTCCCAGGGTGTTTTTCGTATATACGGACATGGTGTGTCCGTCCGTCTGTTCGCGTCTCCATGGAAGTCCCGCGATCGGTCTACCTGCCTCCGTCTCTTCTACCGTTTTCCACAGCTTGTGGACCCCTTCCTTGGACCATTCTACAACTCTCTGTAGGTGTGTGGCCATATAATAAAGTCGAAAATCTGGGAGGGCCAGTCCCCCTTTGTCTTTGGGTCTGGTCAGTATGGAGAATTTTGCTCTAGGTTTCCCCCCGCCCCATATGTATCTGGTCATTTCTTTCTTGAGCGTGATGAAGAAGGGTCTCGGGATTACAGTGGGGATGGCTTGAAAAAGGTACAAAAGTCGCGGGAGGAGGTTCATTTTTATGACCTGTACTCGCCCTAGCCACGAGATATGGGGGTATGACCATTCCCGCATGTCTCTCTGAAATGTCTGTAAAATGACCGCAAAGTTGTCCCTAAACAGGTCTTCTGAGTGTTTGGATAGCCAAATACCAAGATATTTAATCTTGTCCTCGGCCCATTGAAAGGGGAAGCTACTCCTTAGGGTTTCCGTTCTCGTGTGGGGTACGCTAACGTTTAGGATATACGATTTTCCGTAGTTAATTTTCATGTTTGATAGGTCCCCGAATGCCTGTAGTTCTCTCATGATGTTTGGTAGTGTGATGGTAGGGTTGGTCACCACAAATAGTAGGTCGTCCGCGTAGGCCGCTACTTTATGGTGTACTGGGCCTGTCGTCAGGCCGGTCACGTCTGCGTTGTGTCTGATGTGTGTGAGAAACGGCTCCAGTGCTAGAGCGAACAGGAGCGGCGACAGGGGGCACCCCTGTCTGGTGCCGTTATGGATGGTGAAGGCGTTAGTCAGTGCCCCATTGACTAGAACCTGGGCAGTGGGCTCGCTGTACAGGGCTTCTATCCATTTCCTTAGGTGGGGGCCCAGTCCCATGTGTGCAAGCGTCTCAAAAAGGTATTCCCAGCGTACTCTGTCGAAGGCCTTCTCCGCGTCCGTGGACAGCAGGAGGAGGCCTCCTTCGGCCTTTCCGCCGCCGTGCATGAGGGTGAGTGCCCTGATGGTGTTGTCTCGGGCCTCGCGTCCCGTTACAAACCCCACCTGATCAGGGTGGATCAGTGATGGGATGTGCTTCGTGAGGCGCGTGGCGAGGACCTTCGCCAAGAGTTTGACGTCGCAGTTAATTAACGAAATGGGTCTATAGTTCCCACAATGTTCCCTGTCTTTGCCCTCTTTGGGTATAACAGTTATGTGGGCTGTCAGGGCCTGCTTGGGGATACGTTCCCCGTCTCGTACCGCATTGAACGCCTCCACCATTGGTGGAAGTAGCTCTTCTGCGTATGTCTTATAGTATTTCACCGGCAGGCCGTCTGGCCCTGGGCTTTTACCGGGTTTGGTGTTCTTGACTGCTATCGATAGCTCCTCTATAGTGATGGGCTCGTCTAGCGTTTCGGCGATTTCTGCGTCTAAAGTCGGCATTGGGTACCTCGTCAGGTATGTTTGGATCGCGTGGCGAAGGCGGGCCTTCGCCGGTTCGGTCTGTGGTTGCGGGAGGGTATATAGGTCCGTATAATATGCGCGGATTGTGTTCATGATGTCCGACGGGAGTCGGTGTAGGGTCCCCGTTTTGTCCCTGATCCTGTCTATGTATGTGTGTAGCCTCTTTTTCCGTAGCATAGCAGCCAGAAGCTTGCCGCTCTTATTCCCGTGTAGGGTAAAGAAAGCTTTATGTCTCGTGGCGTCTCTGTGGTGTTTAGAGTGGATTAGCGTAGCTAATTCTCTTCTGAGTTGTAAGAGTCGGGTTTGGAGTGTGTGGTCTGGGTTGAGTTTGTTTTGGTCATCTGTGTTGTGGATTTCTTCGAGGAGGCTCGCCTGTCTCATTTCGGTTCTCTTTTTTATGATCGCCCCTTGTTGAATGTAATGTCCCCGTATCACGGATTTGTGCGCTTCCCAACGTATTGTCGGGGATGTGTGTTCGGCAGTGTTAAGGGATAAGTAGTCTCTAATTTTGTCGCCTATATGGGTTACGACCTCCGTGTTAGTGAGTAGGTATTCGTTTAGTCTCCATTTCGGGGTAGTGGGGCGAAAAAGTGGTGATTTTAATTTAAGGGTGACAGGTGCGTGATCTGACCAAGTCGCCGTTCCAATCTTGGCTTCGGTGACTAGGGAGAGGTCATATTGTGTGGTGTATATGTGGTCTATCCGGGAGTATGAGTTGTGTGGGTGGGAGAAGAAGGTGAAATCCTTTGTATCTGGGTGGTGTGCTCTCCAGCAGTCAACCAGGCGGTGGCTGCGGAGTAAGGTTTTAATGTTTTGCCGTTGTTGCGTGGGAATATGGGAGGAGCCTGATGATGTGTCCCATGTCGGGTCTAGTGCGATGTTGAAGTCCCCTCCCAGTACGAGGGTCCCCTCTCTGAACTCCATGAGTTTGCGGAGTGTTTGCTTGAGGAAGCGGTAGTGTCGCGTGTTGGGGACATAAATTGTCGCGAATGTGTATTGGCGCTCAGCTATTTTCCCCTTAAGGAACAAGTATCTGCCCTCCTCATCCGTCATGCTTGTTCCCCCCTGGAACGGCACGCTTTTATGTAGTAGGATCGCTGTTCCCCTAGCTTTACCCCCGTGATAGTCACTGTAGTAGCCTTGTGTGTATTGGTGGTTAGTAAGTTTGGGTCTGGTTCCCTTTTTAAAATGTGTTTCCTGTATCATAACTATTGAGGCTCTCTGCTTGTGAAAGTCCCTTAGCGCTCCGGATCTTTTCTCCGGTTTGTTTAGTCCCTTTGCGTTGATAGTGATAACGTGTAGAGGTGCAGGTGTCAGGGCCATTTCTCTCGTCATGTGTGTATCGGGTGAGCGTCTCGTCTAGTTCCTGGTCTCTTTTGTATGGGAGGTGTAGTAGTAGTACGTGTGTCGCAGTCGGTAGGGTTGTCCGGAGTCAAGTATAGGTGGTAGTAGGGTGTACGGGGGGGGGGGAGGTTGGGTAGGATAAAGGGTATGTCTCGGTCTAGCGACCGTTAGGTATAGACGTCGGGGAGTCACAGTCCGCGGCACCACCTGTGGTGCGCGTGGGTTGCTCACCGTTTGGTCGGCGTCTCTCCTACTAGGCGTAGGTCGGGTGTCCGGGCGTCAGTGTCGGCGTCTCAGTGACATGTCCCCTGGTGTCCCTGTGCGGCTCTGAAAAGGTGATTAGATGGAATGTGCTCGGCTTCCCCGTCTCGAGGTGTTCCTTCCTATGGGTTTGTGCGTGTTGGTCAACTCACGTATGTAGCATGTCCGGTCGCTACTGTTAAGTGTGGTACAAACAACAGTATTAGCATTATATCATTCAGTACAACAAGTATCAACAGTTAACTAGCATTTCAAACATTATATATATTTTTTTTTTTTAAAAACTATGGAAGAATATCAAGAGTGCCGTAACCCCTCTCTCCTTTGGTCCCCCCGGCTGTGCTAACTGGTGTATCGTGTCTGTCAATATTTCTATCCTGGCTATTATCCCTCTGACATCTCTGTTGGCTGGGGTCCCCGCCCCGGGTGGGCCCCGCCGGTGCCACCGCCCGCCCGCTCCCCGGAGTTCGTCACGGGTCAGGCGGGTGGCAGCAGCCGGGCCCAGCCGGCGCTCGGGGCCCCCCCTCAGCTTAAGGTAAACATCGCATTTGAAATTATGAGACATCACATTGCTTACATTTCCCCCCCGCCGCCCCCCTACCCCCCAATGAGAGTCCCAGAAATGCCTGTGGGGTCCGTTAGGTTACCCTACGCCACTGAGCCGTGGAGCCCTTGATGTGTGCTCGGTCTTTGTAGTTTCTTCGTCTCCGTAGGGGGTCGGGTCTCTCTCTGGGGTGGCCGGTGGCCGCGTAGCGGGATCTATTCGGTGTGTCCGAGGACTCTGTTTTGTCAGGTCGGTGTTAGGATTGAGTGTTCAGTTTGGTAGCGGTGCCGGTGGTGGGCCTCAGGATGGGGGGTTCATAGTGCTCAGTCCTTTACATGTTGGCGCCTGAGGGGCGCGTGGTTTGTTGCCTTGTTCTCCGAGGTCTCGGTGGTTGCTGCGGCCTGGTCTGCATGTCGGGTGAGAAGGTGTAAAAGGCTATCGGGTCCGGCCAAGGCATGTGTATCTGTGGCAGTTGAAGGTCCCGTATAATGTCTCTGAGGTCGTCTTCGCTCTTTACCGTGTATGGGCCTGTATTCGTAGTGATTTGTAATCCGGTAGGAAAGCTCCAACGGTATCTAATTTTGTTGGCTTGTAATACTCTCGTGAGGGGGCGCATGGCCCTGCGGTACGCTAGGGTTGCTGGTGATAAATCAGGGTAAAGTTGCAATTCCGCGCCTTTGTGCAGTATTTGCCTTTGGTCTCTGGCGGTTTTCAGGATATCTTCCTTAACTTGGAAGTGTAGTAGGCAACAGATGACGTCCCGTGGGGGGGACTCCGGTGGGCCTCTGGGCCTAAGTGCCCTGTGTGCCCTGACGAACTCGACGGGTGTATTGGGCGGCCTCAGCAGTAGGGCATTAAATATTTCCGTGAGAGTTTCACGGATCGGCGTGGTCTGGTCTAGTTCTTCGGGCAGGCCCCGGATTCTGAGGTTCTGTCTTCTCCCTCTATTATCTAGGTCTTCCATATGGAGGGCCATTTGGCGGAGCTGTGATTTTTGTCTGTTCAGGGTGTCTGCGGTTGCATTCTGCGCTGACATGACATGGTCGCAGTCTGCCTCTAGCTGTGCCACTTTGCTGTGTATCCCCTGTAAGTCTTCCCTCAGGGCCTGCAATTCCCCTGCAATCGATTTGTGAAGGGCCTCATTGGCCTCTTTGAGGTCTGTTTTCGTGGGCAGGTTGCTCAATATAGTCGCCCAGTCCAGCTGGGGTGGGGGTGGGTCGGGTGGTGTAAGTACCTGTTCTAGGTGCCCGCCGCATGGCAGGGCCGCATGGCTTGTGCCTGATGTTTCTGCGTCCCCTGAGGCCTGATCGGCCTGTTCCGTTTGGGCCGTTAGGAATCTGCGCATGTTCGCAGTTTGAGTCCCCCTCGGGGTGTCGGTGGTCGTAGTGGCGTGCTGGGACCGGTGATTTCTTCCCATATTTCTGTCGTTGAAGCTGGTGAGACGGGTTTGTGATCTTAGCCTGCAGGGAGCTCCTGGTTCACGCCGCCATTCCGCTCGGCGCTCAAGCCACGCCCCCGCCCACTATTCTTTGTGACTGCCCTTCAGACCCTTCCTTAATTCCTGTATCCGTACCTTGTCCTTTCTCCTGTTATATTTGACCTCATGATGTTGAACCGCTAACCTGCCTCTAAAATTATGACTTGAAGCTACCTAACATAAGCATTGGTCCAGGTGTGACTTTTTGTTTCATACCTCATTGGATCAGGTACTTCAGACAAAAGTCCTTAGACTTACCATCGATTTTTGTCTTCATTCTTACTGTTTGAGTTAGACCTTGTGCTAATACACACTTCCTATGAGCCTTGTCCCATTTCAAAACTTCTTTGGAACTGATTGTGGAAAAAAAAGTGCTTCTTCACTTGTATTCAAGTTCAATCTGTACAATAGAAGATCCCAAATTCTGATAGTCAGTGAAATGAAGGGTTATTAATCACGAGTCATGGCATAGCACTACATAAAAGTTTAAGTGATCTGATCTTTGTTGGGAAGAGTTTAGCATTCACCTGAACTGTTCTCAGTATGCTCTGTTTTGATTTGTTTACAACTTTTGGGATTTTTTTATTTTATTTTTTTTTATAATTTTTTATTGAAAATGTTTCTTTTCGTAATACAAAAAATTCAAAATACATACATACAACATACATAGTATAGTCGATTGATACGGATGAAACATCCTCATAGATTAACCCTTCACCTATTATTAAGAGCAGGAAAGTCCTAAAAATATCACAGACATATATCTGTAGCAAGAAAAAAAAACCCGAAAAAGATGTATCAATAGAAGTAGACACAAATTTGTTTACATACTAACTTATCCCTGGGCTATTTTCAACTAGCCAGAAACATAGAATGTGACGGCAGATAAGAACCATTCGGCCCATCTAGTCTGCCCAAGAAATTGTAAATTCTATAATTCTAATTGATCTAACTGATTGAGATTAATAAGTTAACCATGTAATTGGGAAAAGTTTTGAAGCCAGGTTGAATACCAGTCTCTTTTTTTTGAGACTACTAAACAATTTTTAGTGATATCTTTTTCCATTGTCAATTGGAATATAATTTGATTAATCAAGGAGGTTTTCTGAAAGGGGTTGGAAGATTTCCACTGTCTAGCAATGATGATTTTTAACTGCACCAAAACAGTGAATAGCTAAACAGATATATTTACATAACTTAAAGGGCCAATTCAGATGTAGAAGGGCCGAGGCTGGATTTTTATTTATTTCATTAAAAGATACCTCGTTAAGAGATACTTCAGAAAAAATATCAAATGTCCATGCCCAAAGTGACTTAACTACTGGACAAGCCCACCATATATGAATATATGTACCAGAATAGGTACCACACCTCCAACAAGTAGAGTCTTGAGTATTATACATTTTAGCTAGTCTTGTCGGAGTATAATACTATCTATGCAGGCCCAGACTGGCCATCGGGCTCACCGGGCAAATGCCCGGTGGGCCGTGATGGCCATGGGGCCGAGGCCGGCAGGGGAGATCACAGGATCTCCCCTGCCAGCCCCAGCAGGGCCAGAGCTATCCGAGCGCCGGCCCCGCTGTGTGCCTCCATGGGCCTGTGGGGAGATCACAGGCGGCCGCCGGCAGGAGAGGGTGTGAGGGAGGGAGGCAGGAAAGAGGACCGGCGGAGCTCTAGCCAGCAACTCCACCGGGTCCTCTCGGGAGGTCTGAGTGTTGCCGCAGTTACCACAGCAACGCTCAGATCTCGCGAGTGTAAACTCTAGCCTTCACACACACACACACACACACACACAACCGTTATGGTTGTCACCCCTTGATGGCGGCCCTGGGTGGAAGGGGGAAGAGCTATACACATCTTCTCTCACTCAATAGAAGGTATGGGTCTGTTTTTTTCACAGCCTCATGGCACCTACACTTATTTCTTAAACCATCCTCTCCCTGGATAAATACGTTCTATTACATATGATTCTCCACCCACTCTGTTTTTATTGTTTTGCTTGATTTTTCTTATTCTCGCTTCTTTCCACACTCCTATACCTCATCTGGCCTGTTCTTCTTCTGCAACTTTCTCTTGTACCTTGTTCATAAAGTTACCCTTCCATGTCACTAATGTTTATTTGCAATGTTATGTTATTTGAGGACATTACACTCACTATTCGCTTTGAATTCACTTTAAGTTCTCATTTTAGTGAATAACCCTGTAAATATTTATGTTTATGCTACATTTTTTATCCTATGGTTCAACTTTATTTTTTAGCATTTATATCCTGTACCTCATCTTGAGAAACGATATTGTCAGGTTTCTCATGCTATAAACTGCCCCTATTTTTTTATTCTACAATCCCTCTCTCGATACATGTAGTAACATGATTCACACCTTTGCAATGTGATAAAACCTGGAACTCCATTTTTTAGTTGTCCACATCGATTTGTCATTCTCCAAAAGTTACCCTCTGTCTCTGATCTGATTTAATGGGAGACAGTTCGGTTTGCTTTTTCTACCGTGACACTTCCTTCATGAAATATTATAAAACATTGGAGTCTTTAGATATATGGCTGTTTTCAAATGGTTTCTCTAACTGTCATTTTTACCAACCCTGTAGTGATTCCTTTTCAGTTACCTGCTAAATCGACTCCCGAATGATGGAACTCTCTCAAGTGTGCTGGTCTCTGCAGCTACACAGTTATGGAACTCTCTGATAAGTGTCTTTTGAATGAAATCCGTCATTCTGTGAAGTGCGTACCTCTGATGAGACGTTCTCTGATGATGTGAAGATTTTTTGATGACTCTACTTGTGGCACGACCCCATTTTTCAAAGGATTTCTAATGTGGCTCCATTTGAAGTGCTATTTGATCTTCTACTCCTTTTCAACTTTTCTCACTTGACCATCTGTAGCAACTTGTCGACGTACATTCAGTAATGTGATTGTTATTCAGTTGGAATTAATTCCCCTGTTTATATATATTTGTATTCATTGTTAGATTATATCTTTATCTTTCATCTTTTCTCCCTTTTCACGCTCACCTTATCTTACCTGTATTTGTCTCGTTCCCTTTAACACAACCCCATCTTAGTCTAAATTACTGCATCTTTCCCCCCAAAATTGTTTATCTTTCTCCCTTTCTTTACCCTAACATTTCCTATTAGTATTCTTAAGAGTTCTTTGCACAAGTCTCTCGTTTAGTGGAAATATAATGTTTAGTCTTTATTTGATTATTTTTATAGTCTACCCAGTTCCTTTCTTAGAACGCTTCTCTGAAGTTCTTTTCTTCCACCCATCTCTATAAAGTGCCTTCATCCCTTCATTATTTCTATCAAAAACATTACTCTATATTTGTACATTTGTTTTGCAAATGATGGCACTGTCTCTTTATGAATTTAACAAGTGGATATGCATTTTACAAATTGCAATATTATAAACTACGTAAAGCTAGCACCCACTCCTTATATATTATGCTGCCATTTGTACCCCCACACCCCCATTGTTACCTTCCACCAAACAGGTCTGTATTGAAATAAACAGTATATTATGCTTATTTTATAGAGCCATAATGATGTCAGTTATATCATTAAAATGTATTTTAAATAATGTTTCACGGTGTGGTGGAACATCGATAGACTGAAATTAAAGCAGTGGCAAACAACAAAGGTAACATAATAAAATATAAAATCAATCCTCAGTTCTTTTCATGGCTATTGTTTAACTTTTTTTAATTGCGTTCTCACTTGTTGTAAAATGTGATTTTATCGTAACCTATCTGCAAAAAAATGCATTACCTTTATTGCTCGATCACAGGCTTTTGTTTGCAAATCAATTCTTCTTTTATTAATAAATAGCATAAAATGAAAAAGTGTTTAGAGCATCTATATTAATCAACACACGGTAGATTAAGATTTTAATGAATGCGCATGTTTCACATACAATGTATCACATTCTCAGAGCACGAACGAAACATAAATGAAAAATGCACGACTTTCATTCAAATCAAACATGTGATTGCTGTGAGCATTATGTAAGTAGGAACCCCCTCTATCGCTATTTCAATCCTCTTTCTAATAATCTACAACAGACACAACATCATCAAATGACTCATATATAAACATTAGGCAGAAAATTGTATCTGATTTCAGAGATTTCAGGAACATTCAACGGTGATCCCAAAGAGCAGAGGATGGAGCTGTATGTATTTTAATGAGGATGAGACTGACGAAATATGCAAGCCTAGCCGAACATCTAACCTACATCTCTATTATATGTCTCTCCTCTTTTTGGATTTTTTTCCATTTCTTCTTCCTTCTCTCTGTTTCTCAACCTTTGTCTTGTTTATCCCATCTCTGCTCTTTAGAAGATCAGGTTCTAAGGATGATTTGCTTTTTATTTCATAGTTTAGGGTTTTCATTTTTCTTTACTTTTTACAAAACATGCTTTATAAAAAAGGCAAAGCCGAAGATCCCAGCACAGCATAATCAAAGTTTGCCTATTAATGGTGATACCTTAACCCTTTCACATCCACGATGCCTTAATGCTTTAAAGATATTCAATTTCTCTCCCACCCTCCAATGGAATACACTGTTTAATAATAATATCTGTAGTAATAGCAATATTTTAATTTATCATTTATATTTTTTTTAATGCTTTATTTTAAAATAGCTGCATGTGGGCATTTGACTGCAGTGTGATTTATTAATAACATTCAAGGTGCTTAAGATACATATAAATCACATATAGGGTGAACAGACAGAATAATATATTAGAGTTTAGTTCTAAGGATTTATATGAAATGTATAGATTACATTTCTAATATCTGGATTGCAGCTATTGCACAATGCTCTATATGCAATGCTCATATTGTATTTATGAAATGCAGATTTCCTAAATGATGGATTGAGATTGTGTGAATTATAGACCATTTATATTATTGTTTTTTCCAATGTATCGACTGCAGAACTCTGCAAAGGAAACACAAGTTTATTTTTATTTGTATGGATTGCTTATGTGTTATTTTAAATATTTCTGTGCATTACATTTTTGTTACACACAGGTTAGTTCCATAATGTTTCTCAATGCCTGCTCTCTCTCATGTACAAATATCCGTTTGCTCATCTGTCTATCTACCTGCCCAACCATACGTCTGTCTATCTATCCAACCATCCATTCATCCATCATCTATACTTCCTTCCTTCTATCCAACCATCCATTCAGCTATCCAACTATCCATCCATCAATCCATCATCCATCATCCATCCATCACCCATCCACCCATCCATCCACCCATCCATCCATCATCCATCCATCCATCATCCATCATCTATCCATCCATTTACCCATCCATCATCCATCCACCATCATCCATCCACCCACCCATCCATTCATCCACCCATCCATCCATCCAACCATCCATCTAACTATCTATTCATCCATCCATCCACCCATCATCCATCCATCCATCACCCATCCACCCATCCATCTATCATCCATCTATCATCCATCCATCCATTATTCATCCATCCATTTACCCATCCATCATCCATCCACCCACCCACCCATCTATTCATCCATCCATTCATCCATTCATCCATCCATCATCTATCCATCCTTCCTTGAACCATCAATTCATCCATCCATCCATCAATCCATCCATCCATCCATTCATCCATCCTTCTCTTTTTCTATGTGCTTGTGCGACACAATTTTCAGCATTTCATCTCTTTAAGGCCATCAAGTTATATCTTCACTCCATCAGGTGTACAGTATCTCAACCATATATCTGGATTTATTTGTGCACTACCCTATCTATCTTTGTAAGAAAAGCCCCTACTGTATGAAGATTTTAGTTTATTTGTACAGATTGATGGGTAGGAGTTAAGCCCACGCAAACAACTAAAAATTAAAAGGAGACCAGACATCCACAAATGAGCTTCTAAAGAGTGCTGCAATGACAATTCATAATAACATTGGCTAGATTAATTACTCACTAAGATGTAACAATTCATTGCCCATATTTCATTGCTAAATCAAATTTGAAAACCAAAAATAACATATAACAGAAAAATATACTGACATGTTAACTGCTGACAATCTGTCGTAAATAATGTCATCATAATCACAATGACATGAATGTTCTGATACAAGCAGAGATAAAAGCAGAGATGCATACACATGCACTGTTATGTAGGTTAGGACAATAACTTTGAAGAGAATCCTAAATAAAACAGGATGCCTGTGCGAAATGACAGGGAGGTAAGATGTGAGAACTATTGAATATAAGGTGAGTCTGGCAAAGGTGTTCATTATGCACTGCACTCCTCAGTCCAATAAACAGAGAGTTACAATATACAAGGTGGGAAGCAATACAAGTATGGACAAGCATTTTGGTTGCTTTCTGAGTGAAAAACGGGTGAATGCAAGAAATGTTTTTAAAGTGAAACCATATGTGATATATTTTGTGAAAAAAAAGGTCAGAGACAAAGAGGACATCAATGCAATGTGCCTGTAGTGTAGAGGTTATGATAACCATTAACCTGAAATGGAACAAAGACATATGTAGTGTTAGAGGGAGAAAAGTGAAGGAGTTCAGTCAGGGAGAGGTTGCGTTTTAGGAACCATGCAGCCATCCAGTCAGAGATAAAACATATAAAGTCAGTGAACTTGTCCAGCAGACTGGAAGAAAGATCAGGGGAGGAGAGAGATTTTGGTATCATCATATAGGTGATATTGAAAACCATAGGATGATATTAGGTCACTAAGAGAGGAAGTTTAAATTGAGAAGAGGTCCCAGTACAAAGTATTTAGGAACTAACCGAGAGGAAAGACATAAGGGTCGGAGAAACCAGAGAAGGAGTATAAGGCTTAGGGTGGAACCTAAATGTGCAGACTATAGCACAACAAATAGAGAAGTCATGTACTGGTCCTTAGAGTCGTCAGTCTAAAGGTAAAGGAGAGAATGCCGAGGTCAAGTACAGGAGAGAAACGGATAAACGTAAAACAAGCCAAGGTCAAAGGATACCAGAGATCAGTAGAAACAGGTAAATGGACAAAGTTATTAACCAGCAACAGGAAATACAAGTAATTCTCTCTTGAGCCACCAGAACCACAACAGGCAAGAAGCAATGGAAGTGGTAAGTATATATAGTTTGAGCTTAATTTCAATTGGTCCACGTCATAAGTGAATTGCTTATGATTCATTGATAGTAGAAATATTTATTAGCATATTTGGACATTTCATTATTGTGCAGTCTGTGAATTTGCCATTAAGACCCAAATTCGACTTCTCAGAAAACCATGCGGCGTGTGAGCATCCAGCGTCGCAGAGACTGAGAGAAGGAGACAGTGAATGAGTTCTCAGAGAGGTAGTGACATGGGTGGTGGTCCGGAGAACGGGACCCCTGTATGCCTGATGATGGTAGGAGTCACAGTGTGGAAATAAAGAATCAGGGTCTGCTGCAGAGTAACCACACGCCCCCTGGTGTTGAGCACCAGGGTTTGTGCAGCCACATACCAGGGCCCTGATGCAGCTTCTGCGGATCCCAGGAGCTAGATATTATGCAGATATGTATCCTGTTCTAGAAACAAGGCAAGACTAGAATAAGCACCAAACAAAGTAACAAGACAAGACTAGAATAA
Source organism: Pelobates fuscus (assembly GCF_036172605.1). Lineage (NCBI taxonomy): Eukaryota > Metazoa > Chordata > Amphibia > Anura > Pelobatidae > Pelobates > Pelobates fuscus. The sequence continues at coordinate 123,951,783 of NC_086327.1, read as the reverse complement.
CCCAGAACTGGAGCAGGACAGAAAGGAGAACCCAGAACATGTGCACAATACATGAAGGAAACAAGAACAGGACATGGACAAGGCAGGATAAGACTGTACATGAACTGGAAATACAAGACAAAAAACAAACAAGACAAGAGAAACAAGGCTAAACAAGAGGAGAAATAACTAAGTACTATATATGTAAAACATTGGAGATTTAGACATACATAACTGGCCAAGATGTATGCAGCCCACCACTGCGCCACAGTACTCCATGTATGGTGGGTCCTAACTGCTTAGATATGCATGACTAAAAGTACAACAATAAAACACACAGAGTACTTACCTGCAAGCAAAGGAGCAGAGGAATGAGACCACTGCTAGCAAGAATGCACAGAAACAAAAAGGATAAATGGCAAAGGAATGGGTGTGGCAACAAAAACAAATATATAAAGGAATCCAGGAGACTGGGAATTCCAGGAAAGGAATAAAGGAATGAACTCAGCATAGAAAAGCAGACATAGAATAGATAAGCAGAAAAAACAAGAAAAACTAAACAAGAATTGTTTATATCCACAGAATACAACAGGACGTGACAGGTAAGAAGACAACCGAGAAAGAGTGGTATCACCGAGACCAAGGTCAGAAAGGATGAGGAGGAGATGCCTTTTGTCAACAGTGTTGAAAGTGGAAGAAAGCTCAAGAAGAACATGCAGCAAATAATAGCCCATTGGAGTTTGTCATTTCTAACTATTAGTCATTAGCCACCTTGGTCAGGGCAGTCTCTATAGAATGTGAGAAAACATTTACTAAGTACATAAAGAATGATAATTAGTGGGCATTTTTGCAAAAGAATTAATTACTTTCTAAATTACAATAATTTAGCTCAAAGAATGTAGCATACCCCGTATATGTAGAAATATCTGCAGCATTTTATAAAATATAGAAAACAGCTCTAAAGCTTAATGGATACAGCACATTGCAGTATTACTTGGAAAACACTGATTGAAGGATAAAGTGCAGTTATATATTATTTAAAAATGTTTCTTAAATGGAACAAGTGTTGTAAATGGGAGAACTCAAGGTTGCACGTTGGACAAATAACCTTAAGGTGGGTATCCAATACAATGCATACATTTTAGCGCATAACAGATTGAGGTAGCTTTCTATCAAACATTCCAGTCTGGTTCTGGTTATGTTTCATAGAGACAGCTAGGCATGTGCATGTTTGAGAAATCAGAAACTGTAATTGTAGCTTCCATCTTTGGGAAAAAAAAATATATATATAAAAATAAAATATGTTTTCAGTTCCAGTGACTGACACTGTACAGTGCAGAATCGATCAATCTTAGGGCAGCATCAATACATACATATTGAGATATGTCCTACATAGGTGGGAGTCACACTTCTCATCTCCCATTATTCAAATACAAGGTATCGCACGCTTTCTATCAGCTCGCTTGTTAAATAAGTAAAGAGAAAGAGATTAAACTAATGACTGCAACCTCTGCCTTAGAGATTGACTGCCAATATCCTTAAATAGGGTAAGGTATGTATGTGCTTAACCCTAATTAATAGGTAACACAAAATGTTAGTTATATAATAATATTAATAAACAATTTGCCATTTCAGAGTTCAGGAGATATCTCTATAATACAATGGCTTTACTTTTCTGTGATTTATGCTTAAGTGTTATACACATATATTTTATTAAGATTTTTTATAAATCCCACAATGACCCATAGTGCTATAAAACTGACAACAAAAAGAGAAAAAATTTGGATTTTAGAAGTATCATATGTACTATATATGCCTGACTGTGTAGGCTTGTAACATTGGATCGATATCCCATCCAAATGACAGACAGATACAGGAATTTGGGATATTTAATATTCTATTAGATGCAGAACAGAATTATACCCGATGGCCAATGTACCATATGGTTCAACACTTACTGAATACATGCAGTCCAACACAACTCCTTAATGCCTGCTGTAGGCAGCTATTTCATTCTATTCAAAAGCTTGAATAGAATTATGTATCTGCATAGAATACTATATATAATACTATATATGTAACAGTGCAATAGAAGCAAATAGCAATGGCATGTCCAACTTTTGCACGTCCAGAGACCACAGTTTGGAGGTTTTTCCTGGTTTCAGAGCCGTTTGAATTTCTTCACTTACAGGCTGTTACATCAACTCTCTTGATTGTTTGCCGAACGATACATCTACAAGTAACCAGTAGCTGTACTTGATGGTTGCCACAATAGACTGGTATTCTTTGGTGACTACTTGCACTTGTATCTAAAGCTGGGATAATAGTTGCTGGAATCCTCTGGGACTCTATGCACACTGTGTATTTTTGTTATTGTCACATTCATTATGTAGATTTGATCGCTGGACAATGCCCTTTTTGCTTCCTTCTACCAATTGTGCATTCAGGACGTTTAATCAATGTGTGTTAAAATAAACATTACACGTTTATATATATAGTTATTTACTTTTATATATAAAGTTTTTATTGCTTATACTGCATATTATTATTATTGTGTGTTATGTGAAATTGTCCTTTTGTTCTTAATTGTGTTTTGACAGAACCCACAGAGTATGATTGTACAAATTGGCGCAGAGTATGACGAATTTAGGAGATAGTTGACTCTTACTTTGCTTCTGTTAACATGGACAATTTATACACTTCATCTAAAGTATACACAATATTTATCAACTTTTTCCCCGTTAGCCTATCAAATAATCCCCAGTATTATTAAATGACTGATAAGTCCAGCAGTTATGCTTCCATGCCCCCACTGGTCTAAGAAGACCTCTTTAAACCATTTATAATATGTATATGAGAAAAAATACCATTCCGGGTATTAAGTCTATATTTCCAAGCATCCAATGATTAATTTAGCGTTTGAGAGACACACATTTATTCTTGCCAAACAGAAAAAGTATGAAATCAGTAAGATGAAGAAATCGAGACAGTGTAGTGATATGATCAGTCGCTCACATTACCTGCAATTTCATTTAAATGTAAAGATGGAATATATGCCTGCTGATCCGAGATACGAAAGCTCTTATCTAGATTGTAACCTTTTATTGTCACCAGGAATGTGTTGTGGAGATTACAAATATTCAGTTTCACGTGTGTAATGAGCGGGAGCCAAATCTGCTCACGATATCCAAAGATCCATGTTTCAAATGCTCGCCTATTAATCCCGGATAATAGGAAAATGCCATATTTGTATTCTTAATCTTGCAATTAGTTACAAGAAACTGACTTATGATTTTTGTTTGTATTTTGTGATAGAATCCATTGGTTTTGTGTACTTAGTTCAGAAACATAGACATATTAGTCACGAAAACAGGCAAGGAGTTCATTCCATGCAATATGTTGCATGCATTATATATTCTTTGGAGACTTCTGTATCTACGCCATACAAATCCCCTTCTATGAATGAAAATAAGTCGTGGTCACCTAATTATGCAAAGCTGGCAAAACACATATTCTTTACTCCGGGGTCTTTTTTTTATCCCAGAATGTTTTTGTGCCATTTCAAAAAGAAACAATAGGAACCAAAGTCACTGACGTTTATTAAAGAGTCTTTGGGTGACATCCACCACTTTTTTGTCAAACTGCTATGACAACTTTCCATTGGGATTCTCTTCACCCATAGTTAAACTGCTTAGCTGTTGCACTGATTATTTGTTGCAATTTGATTTCATGCCCCATTATCTGTCCAACCTTGGACATCAATGGTAGACTGAGTGTAGGGCTTAACCAATTACTTATATCCTATAATATAATAGGTTGGATGGAAAATGTAGAAGTGACATTTCTACATTAGCATATTGACAGATGAGTGGCTTGACTTTGGGCATCATGTACTATCAGCCACAGTTAGGGACTATTAAGTGCCTACCAGTGTTTTTGCGTTATGTAATAGTATTATCTAACATCACCACTTTGCCATTTTTTGAAGTTCTGTCTTGCTGAGCGTGAGATTCATATGTTCTTATTGAGAAATCAGTGAACTAAAAATGGCCAGGATTTCTTACTGCCATCACATGAATACCCCATTCTGTCTCACTTTTAACGCCCTCCGTGGCAGAATGATGAATTCATAAATGACACATAAATAGTTGTAATCCAAACTTGGTCAACCCATCTTGAAACCATGGAGTCTGGAGTGTAAGCTAAGACCAGGCATCTGACCTCTGATGCAGAGGTCATGGCATCTGTGTGCTAATCCAAAATTTAAACATAATCAACAACTACCTCATAGTGGAATTTTGATTAAATAATTCTTTTGATATTCCACTTTTCTAGAAGCAAATCAGAATGAGCTGTGATTGTGCCCTTCACAGCCTAATTTTTTGTCATTGTTCTCTTACTGTAAGTCTTCAGTGTATTAAGCAGTTAAACTGAAGCTCCCTCAGATCCTGAAAAATGGAAAACCAATTCACGAACACAGTCTGGGTTTGATAAACTGAGTTAATTCTTCCTCTGTATTCTATGATACACGGAAGAAGTAATGGATGTCTGAATTTCATCCTGATGCTGTGTGCTCGAAGTAAATAAGATTGGCTATGAAAGTGTTTTAAAAAGCAAAATAATAGTTAAATTAATTAAATAGATTCAAAAAGTTAATTTAGATACTATATAAGAGTGAACCATTTCAGTAAATAGAGCCACAGACATTATCAAAGTTTTCACTATGTGACATAATGCCGCATACCTCTCACTGAATTACATGTATGTTCCAAAATTAGAGTTAAAAAAAAGAGTAAAGTCCTCATTATTTAAAAAAATATATATTTTTATACCGCACTATATCACAAGCCAGTTTGCAATGATTTGTAAATAAGCACAGGTAATGTGTTATACAATGAATCTCACCAGCACAAAAGAAAAAGCTCCCTGCAATTTTATAATCTGTTATTTTCAGCGCGTTTAGCAAAATTTATATTATTCATGTTTATTTAAAAAAAAAAAAATGTTTTTAAATAATTTATCTTAAATATAAAAATAAAATATTGTTCAGAATATAATTTTCAATATTGGTTATAATTCTGTTGCAATTGGTTAGGTCTCAGAATATTTAAAAAAAAAAAAAAAAAAACACTACTTTCTTTTTTTTTCAATTGACATTTTTTTATTTTTTTTATATGTCATAAGTTAAAACATGGGGATACAGAACGAGGAAAAGAAGGGTGGGGGTATATTGCAGGCTGGATACACAGGCATTAACTGTATGGAAACATATACATACATGTACAACCTGGATTTCCCTGGTTCCAGAGAGTCATTAGTATTTTGATATTTTACATGGGTTTTACAGTTACAGGTACAGAGTGTGTTATTAACCAGTTCACTTCTAGTTGGTCCTGATCGTGATTATGGTGCTAGGATGTGCAATGTTTCTTGTTTATGCCCAGTTGTCTCTGTGGGGCGTCCTTGTGTGCGGGCTCGGAGTGTTGGCTGTGCGGGTTCTAGAGTGTTTTGAGGGAGCCTTGGGTCTACACAACCCTCTCCCCTTGTCCTCCCTCCATTTGCAGGTATCTCCTTCAGCGTTCAAGGGGTGTGGGCACGTATGCATGTGTCTGGCTCTGTGGTCTACCCTTGTCAAGTATTGCGGTTCCCATCCGCCGCTAGGCATAATTTATTTTTTATTTTTTTTGGAACCATGTCGTAAAATGGCTACTTCTGGGTGGCGTTAGATATACATTGCTTGAGTGCTGTGTTTTCGTTTGTTGGCACTCCTCGTGGTACCTCTTAACCTATTATTTGAGGGCCATTAGGTCACGCTTGAGTGATTATGGTTGGGTGTATGGTGGGTGGACTTGTAATATGTTTTACCCACAGGTCATGTGCCTCCAGTACCCCTTTTCGTGTTCCAAATTGCGTGTTAGGTATTCTTTCATACGCCCAGATCGGTCTACCTGCTGTATGAGATCCTCTATAGGCGGGGTCACTGCTTTTTTCCAGTGTCTGGATATCACTAGATTAGCTGAAATTAATGTGTGGTATATTATAAGCTTGACTTGTTTTGGTAGGTTTTCTGGTAAGATGAACAGGATACATACTTGCGGGTCATCTATCTTTGGGGTGGGCAGTATCTTCTGTATTAGATTTGCTACAGCTTCCCAAAATGGAGTGTGGTGCATTTCCACCAGACGTGTATCCACCTCCCCTCCACACCTCCAGCCTCCAGCATATATTGCTGGTTGTTGGCCATATTTTGTGCAATTTGTCTGGTACTAGATACCAGTGGTATAAGATTTTGCACTGTAGTTCCAGGTTTGTGGCACATGCTGTGAGCCCCTTGTGGGCCATGTAGGCTCTCTCCCAGTCCCTATTTGATATTGTTCTGCCTATATCCCACTGCCATGACACTTTTATCTCTCCTAGTGTGTGTGTTTGTTGCGCTAATAGATTCTGGTATCCCCAGGACATTATTTTTTTAAGTGGGGCGATCCCTGTGCATTGGTTTTCGAATTCTGTTATGTGCGTCGTTGCAGTGGCGTCTGTTCGTTTCTCTAATTTGTCTATCACATAAGATTTGAGCTGGAGGTAGGAGAATATAGCTCTAGCGGGAAGGTTGTACTTGTCCTGTATGTTAGGGAATGGTAGTATTCGACCCCTGTCTATGACTTGGTATATATGGTGTACACCTCCCTTCACCCAAGTTTCCCACGGGAATGTAGGGATCTCCAGACCAATAGTTTGCATTGGGGTGGCCAAGGGTAATGTCGGTGCTGACACTAACTCGTGTTTCATTTTGCTCCATACACGCAGTAGAGTTTGGGTAGTGGGTAGGAGAGCGTCCAGCGCCCGTTTATTGTCTGTCTGTTTCCACATTAGTGATCGGAGATCACTTTGTGGGGCTTTGCTGGCTTCAATCGTCACCCACTGCGGGACGTTTGTAAGCCGGTTAATTTGGGTGATGTTATTGTCAGGATCGGGACAGGGATCCAACACGCAGAGTACAAAGAGAGGAAAGGTACGTATACCGGGCCTTAGAATGGCCGGACTAACGTACCGAGAGTAATAGAGAATAGTCAGAGACAAGCCGAGGTCGAGGGAACGAGAAGACAGATAAGCGAGAGACAAGCCGGGTCAAGGGATAACAGAGAAGCAGGGTAGTACAACGAGCCGAGTCAAAACCAATAGAGCAAACAAGAATACCAGAGCGCTGAGTGACTAGACAAGCTAGAACCACGACAGGGCAATGAGCTGAAGTGAGAAGTAAGCTTAAATACCCTGGCTCTGGATGGTAATCACGCCTCTGACAAGTACCGATTGGATATCGGACACTTGAGTGACAGGTCGCTCGTGATAGCGTCATGACGTCACGTATTGAGCGTCCTGCTAGAAAAGGACGTGGATTCCTCGCGGCCGGTGTTTAAGTGACTGGATGAACCGCGAGGAACGGAGGAAACAGCTCGCCTGGACGGATAAACCACCAAGTCTCTACCTCCCTTAGAGGTAGAGGCCTCAGGTACCCTGACAGTACCCCCCCTCTCAGATACGCCCACCGGGCGGAATGAACCGGGGCGAGATGGGAAGCGGAGGTGAAATGCTCTGCGAAGGCGAGAAGCATGAACGTCCTCCTGAGGTACCCAACTCCTCTCCTCAGGACCATATCCCCTCCAGTTGACCAGATATTGCAATTTTCCCCTTGAAATTCTGGAGTCAATGATGGAGCTGACCTCGTACTCCTCCCGACCCTCCACCTGAACAGGACGAGGTGAGGAGACCTTAGAGGAGAATTTGTTGCAAATAAGAGGTTTCAACAAGGAGACATGAAAGGAGTTAGGAATGCGTAAGGCAGGTGGCAGAGCAAGGCGATACGCAACCGGATTGATACGAGTGAGAACCCTGTAAGGGCCTATGTAGCGAGGAGCAAATTTCATAGATGGAACTTTTAGGCGAATATTCTTGGTACTCAACCATACCCTATCCCCAGGAACAAAAACAGGAGCCGCTCTTCTATGCTTGTCAGCGTGTTTCTTGAACAGCGAGGAACTATGTAATAGAATTTGCCGAGTCTGATCCCATAATTTCTTCAGGTTGACGACATGATCATCAACCGACGGTATCCCCTGAGAAGAGGAAACCGAAGGAAAAATCGAAGGATGAAAGCCATAGTTCATGAAGAAAGGGCTAGAGCGAGTTGAATCGCAAACAAGGTTATTGTGTGCGAACTCTGCCCAAGGAATCAGACCGACCCAATCGTCCTGGTGTTCGGAAACAAAGCAACGTAGATACTGTTCGATCTTTTGATTAGTACGTTCAGCAGCTCCGTTAGACTGAGGGTGATAGGCAGAGGAGAAGTTCAATTTGATGCCCATTTGAGAACAAAAGGATCTCCAGAAACGTGAGACAAATTGAGAACCTCTATCAGAAACAATCTCTGAAGGAATCCCATGTAGGCGAAAAACCTCTCTCGCAAAAATCTCCGCCAATTCAGGAGAAGTCGGAAGTTTAGGTAATGGCACGAAATGGGCCATCTTAGTAAATCTATCCACCACCGTGAGAATAACAGTCTGTCTCTTGGAAGCAGGCAAATCAACGATAAAGTCTATGGACAAACAGGACCAAGGTTTCACAGGAATGTCCAAGGGGTGTAACAGGCCACATGGAGATGCATGAGGTAGTTTAGTCGTGGCACAAGTCTCACAAGCTGCGACGAACTCCTCAATATCTTTTCGAAGTGAAGGCCACCAGAAATCCTTGGATATCAGAGAGTATGTCTTGCGAATACCAGGATGACCAGCTAATTTACTTTCGTGAAAGCATTGTAAGAGCTCCAGTTGAAATTCAGGAGGAACAAAGTTTCTTCCCTCAGGAGTGTTTCCAGGAGCTAGATGTTGTGACTTCAAGATCTGGTCAAGTAGCGGAGAATGAATTTTGAGACTGGTATTAGCAATAATATTGCATTTGGGTACAATGGAGGACAACAGTGGTTCAACTGAGGCAGAGGGCTCATATTGGCGAGATAGCGCATCGGCTTTAGAATTCTTTGACCCAGGTCTGTAAGTCAGAACGTAATTGAAATGGGTAAGAAACAATGACCAACGAGCCTGCCTGGAGGACAGACGCTTGGCCTCTCCGATATAAGACAAGTTTTTGTGGTCTGTCAGAATGGTAACAGGATGTAAAGTACCTTCCAATAAATGTCTCCACTCTTTCAAAGCCTTGATAACCGCTAGTAATTCTCTGTCACCAATGTCATACCTGCTCTCAGTACCGGTCAATTTTTTAGAGAAAAATCCACATGGATGTAATGGTTTATCAACACCCAACCTTTGAGATAGGACAGCACCTAAACCAGTCTCTGATGCGTCTACCTCAAGTAGAAAAGGCAGAGAAGTGTCGGGGTGAACTAAAATTGGAGCGGAAGCGAAAAGCTCCTTGAGAGTTTTGAATGCCAGAAGAGCTTCAGTAGTCCAATTCTTAGTATCAGCCCCCTGTTTGGTCATGTTAGTGATAGGTGCGATAATGGAAGAATAGCCCTTAATAAAGCGCCTATAATAATTAGAAAAACCAATAAATCTCTGTACGGCTTTAAGACCTTTGGGTAAAGGCCACTCTAGAATGGATTGGAGCTTATCCGGATCCATCTTAAATCCCTCCCCCGAGATCACATAGCCGAGAAAGGTTACCTGGGTTTGATCAAAGCTACATTTCTCCAACTTGCAGTACAAGCCATGCTGGAGAAGCTTGTGCAAAACCCTCCTGACTTGCTTGTGATGAATCTCAATGTCACTAGAATGAATGAGTATATCATCTAGGTATACAATGACTCAATCATTTATCAGATCCTGGAATACAGCTGGTGCATTGCATAACCCAAAAGGCATAACAGTATATTCATAGTGACCATATCGAGTATTGAATGCCGTCATCCACTCATGTCCCTGCTGGATTCTCACCAAGTTATATGCCCCTCTGAGGTCTAACTTGGTGAAAATTGTAGAGCCCTTCAAACGATCGAAGAGTTCGGTAATCAAGGGGATTGGGTAGGCATTTTTAATGGTTATCTTATTTAGGCCTCGATAATCAATACAAGGTCTCAAAGAACCATCCTTCTTTTTAACAAAAAAAAATCCAGCCCCGGCAGGGGAGGAGGACCTTCTAATGAATCCCTTGTCTAAATTTTCGTGAACATACTCCTCTAGAACTGAGTTCTCTTTCGTAGATAACGGGTATACATGACCTCTGGGCGGCATGGTACCAGGGAGTAGGTTAATTTTGCAATCAAAGGACCTGTGTGGGGGTAAGGTATCGGCTTTCTTTTTGTCAAATACAGCCTTTAAATCTAGATACTGAGACGGAATTTGTGTCTCTGTAGGATTATCAGAGTTAGCCGCTGTATTGGTTAAGCCGAGAGGTGAGACTTTCCGCAAGCATTTCTCTTGACAATTCTGTCCCCACGAAACTATCTCCCCTGACTCCCAATTAATAATAGGGTTATGTCTCCTCAACCAGGAGTACCCCAGCACTATGGGAATAGACGGAGAAGAAATGAGCAGTAAGGATATGTCTTCTCTATGTAGGATGCCAACAGTTAAGTTAATCGGTATGGTCTCATGGAAAATAACAGGCTCAAGTAACGGTCTACCATCGATGGCCTCAACGGCCAGTGGTGTCTCCTTTAACTGGGATGGAATAGCATGCTTGGCAGCAAAACCCTGATCTATAAAGCTCTCAGCAGCTCCAGAATCGATTAGTGCCATAGTCTTAACTACTCCCTTCTCCCACTTTAAAGAAACGGGTAACAGAAGCCTGAGCTCTTTGTAGTTGTGAATAGAGGACAAAGTAGAAACACCCAAGGCCTGTCCTCTAGAGGAACTTAGGTGCGAGCGTTTCCCGAACGATTGGGACAGTTTAGGCGTAAATGACCCCTGACTCCACAATACATACATAAGCCCTCCCTTCTCCTGTACTGTCTCTCACTCTCTGTGAGATGAGTACTGCCTATCTGCATAGGTTCAGGAATACGTAAGTCCTCGAACTCAGAAATTTGAAAAGTAGGCGCTAGTTTAAAGGAGGGTCTACGGGTCCTATCTCGAGTGTTCAGCCTCTCTCTTAAGCGTTCATCAATACGAGATATAAAAGAAATTAAATCCTCCAAATTTTCAGGGAGTTCTCTAGTAGCGACCTCGTCAAGGATTACATCTGATAACCCATTCAGAAACACATCTATATAAGCCTGTTCGTTCCACTTAACTTCTGCCGCCAAGGACCTGAACTCTAGTGCATAATCCACAAGTGTTCGATTGTCTTGTCTAAGGCGCAACAGTAATCTAGCTGCATTGACCTTCCTACCAGGGGGGTCAAAAGTTCTTCTAAACGCAGCTACAAAGGCATTATAATTATAGACTAGTGGGTTATCATTCTCCCATAAAGGATTGGCCCATCTCAAAGCTTTTTCAATGAGTAGAGTGATAATAAATCCAACCTTCGCTCTATCAGTAGGGTAAGAGCGGGGTTGTAATTCGAAATGGATGCTAATCTGGTTTAGAAAGCCACGACACTTTTCCGGTGACCCGCCATAACGTACTGGTGGGGTAATACGGGAAGAAGCACCTACAGTGGCTACCTCTAGACCTGAGACTGCAGGAGAAATAGAAGGAGTACGTGTCTCCTCAGGTGGATTACTAGCACGAGACAAAAGTGCCTGTAGTGCTAAAGCCATCTGATCCATCCTATGCTCCATGGCGTCAAACCTGGGATCCGAAGAACCAAGCTGACTGTTTGTACCTGCAGGATCCATTGGCCCTGTCGTAATGTCAGGATCGGGACAGGGATCCAACACGCAGAGTACAAAGAGAGGAAAGGTACGTATACCGGGCCTTAGAATGGCCGGACTAACGTACCGAGAGTAATAGAGAATAGTCAGAGACAAGCCGAGGTCGAGGGAACGAGAAGACAGATAAGCGAGAGACAAGCCGGGTCAAGGGATAACAGAGAAGCAGGGTAGTACAACGAGCCGAGTCAAAACCAATAGAGCAAACAAGAATACCAGAGCGCTGAGTGACTAGACAAGCTAGAACCACGACAGGGCAATGAGCTGAAGTGAGAAGTAAGCTTAAATACCCTGGCTCTGGATGGTAATCACGCCTCTGACAAGTACCGATTGGATATCGGACACTTGAGTGACAGGTCGCTCGTGATAGCGTCATGACGTCACGTATTGAGCGTCCTGCTAGAAAAGGACGTGGATTCCTCGCGGCCGGTGTTTAAGTGACTGGATGAACCGCGAGGAACGGAGGAAACAGCTCGCCTGGACGGATAAACCACCAAGTCTCTACCTCCCTTAGAGGTAGAGGCCTCAGGTACCCTGACAGTTATGTAAGTAGGCAGCCCTGTAGTATGTTGTTAGGTTAGGTAGGCCTAACCCCCCATTTTTTACTGAATGGTGTAGTGTCCCTGCTGCTACTCTCGCTACTCTCCAGTCTAGGGGGGATGCCCTCTCCAGTCTGTTTGCAAGATTGTATAATAATTTTATACCCAAAGACTGGGTTTTCGTGACGTTTAGCTTGTAATAGGACACTTCTCCGTACTCTTGGATTCTTGCCATCAGCTTCGTTAGGGAGATTATGGGGTTTGTCAGCGTTACTAGAATATCATCCGCGAACAAGTTAAGCTTGTATTCGTTACCCCCCAAGGCCTTGTATGTCTGGATCAGCCCTTATGACCGCTGCCAGGGGCTCCAGTGCTAGGATATAGAGTAACGGTGATAGGGATCCATTGGTGATGTGTATTTGTTTGGATACGAACCCAGAGTTGAGGACTGTGGGATGCGAGTAGAGTGCTCGGATGGCATTTATGAAGGTTGGGGGAACTTGTATTTACCAAGTACTGCCTGCAGAAAAGGCCAGTTGAACCTGTCAAAGGCCTTTTTGGCGTCCAATGAGAGAAGTACCTCCCCCTCCCCGGCTATACAGTAAGTCAAGTACCTTCCTAGTGTTGTCTGACCCTTGTCTGCCTTTTGTAAAGCCCACCTGGTCATCGTGGATTAGTGTCGGGAGTATTAGTGTCGGGAGTAGTTGGTTATTCTGTTGGCTTGTACTTTTGTGTAAAGTTTAATGTCCGTATTAAGAAGTGAGATGGGTCTGAAATTTTGGCTACATGTGGGTGGTTTCCCTGGTTTGGGCAGCATAACTATGTGTGCGCCCAGCATCTCTTCTGGTGCGTCAGCTTTGAGAGTTATTGCATTGAATAGGTTTGCCAGGTGCGGGGCCAGGGTGAGTGCAAATGTTTTGTAATAATAGTTGGGAAACCCGTCTGGGCCTGGTGCTTTCCCACTCAGGAGGTGGGATATGGCCTGGAGCACCTCTTCTACTGTGATAGTGGTTTGCACTGTAGCTATTTGTTCCTCAGTCAGTGACGGTAGGGGGACTCCTTCTAGGTATTTCTCTATACTGGCCGTATTTGGTTGACTTGTGTTAGCGTCGTTCCCAAGATTGTATAAGGAGGAATAGTAATCCGCAAAGACATCCTTGGGCGTCACCTTCTTTTCCCCTGTTTGGTTTTGGATGTATGGGATCTTAGTGTTCGCATTCCTGTGTGACAGTCTCCTAGCTAGCAATTTACTTGCCCTATTTCCCTGTACATAGTGTGTGGCCCTAAGTTTTCTGAGGTGATACCCTGTTTTCGCCAGGTCATATTCTTTAATTTACCCTAGTTTCTCCTGAATTTGTCTTTTTAGCTCTGGAGTTGGGGCCAGTTGGTTTTGCTTGTTGAGAGTATACAGTATTTTTAGCCAGTGTTTTGTTTTTGTTTGGGACTCACGTTTTAGTGTGCTTGCTTTACCTATGAGGAATCCCCTAATAACCGGCTTGTGTGCCTGCCATAGGGTCTCCGGTGTTATTCCCTGTTTCTGGTTGTTAGCAAAGTATTGGTGCATGTCAGTGGTGAGGTTTTTACAAAATTGAGAGTCATGCAAAAGGGTCTCGTTCAATCTCCAGGGACTTCTGTGTTTATAGTCATATGCATCTTGCAGTTCAAGAGTAATTGGGGCGTGGTTAGACCATGTGATGGTACCTATCGAGCATGCAGTTAGTTGGTTGAGGAATGTACCCTTTATATAGAACCCGTCTATCTGGGAGTAAATTTTGTGGACCTGGGAGAAAAATGTATAATCCCTTTCTTCCGGGTGTAGTACCCTCCATGCATCATATAGGTCATGTTCGCTAAGTAGGCGGACTAGGGGTTTGCATTCTCGTGTGAGGGTTGTGTGTCTGGGCATGTTTGGTCTTACTGTTGAGTCTCTTTTGGGATCTAGTATGTGGTTCAAGTCCCCACATATGATTGTGACACCCTTCTGAACTTATAATTTTGTGCAGGAAGTTTCTCTGGTTGGCGTTTGGTGCGTAAATGTTTACAATCGTGTGGTCTAAGTTGTTGAACCTCCCCTGTTTGTCTATGTCTTCATACAGGAGCTTAAAGGATACATCTTTGCTGATCAGTATAGAGACCCCTTTAGTTTTAGATGTGGCTGTGCTATGGTATTGTACTGGGTACTGTGCTTGTGCTAGGTTGGACGCCTGTTTGAAGTGCGTTTCCTGTAAACATACTATGTCCGGACGTGTTTTGCGTAGATCTCTAGTTAGGCAGTATCTCTTTACTGGGGTGTTCAACCCCTTAACATTGTGGCTGTATAGTTTCATATTCTAATGGATAGTTTATACGGGTTTTGGTTATTTCCGTCATTGAGTGTGTCATCCTGGTGGTACGCGGTGTCCCCATGTGTTATTTCCGTCATTGAGTGTGTCATCCTGGTGGTACGCAGTGTCCCCATGTGTTTGCTGCCCCCGTGGTCCCCACTGCAGGGCTCTGCAATGCCTGGGATAGGGGTCGGGAGGGTAGGGGGTAGGGCTAAGGTGTTAGGTATACAAACATCATACATAACATTCTAGTATAACAAAACAATGTATACATTTGCAAACATTTTAGTATACATTTCCCACTGAAGGGTGTTGCACTACCGTGATAGTGCAAGGTGTAAGCGTGGTTACTATATCTACTTCTAAGGTGTAGGGCAGTTGGTTGCACACATAGTGCCCGAATCATTCCATCGATATTCTCATGCGTAGGATGCTGAGTGTGCTGTGTAATTGCCGGCTATTGCTGTGGCGTGAGGTGTACTGGCGTGTTTTTTGCCTTTGCAGGTTTTTTTTTTTATGTGTATGTGTACGTGGAAGTTCGTGTCTGGGATTGTTTGTGGTCTATGTGTTCGGCAAGCCTTTGTGGCTTATTTGTGTGTGTTGTGTTTGTGGTCTCGAGTGTACATAGTGGGGCATGTAGTGCTGGGAATACTTGCGCCTCGTTGCCTGCCAGACGTCAGACGCTGCCATGGTGGAATCAGCAGAAGGAAAAGTGTCTCTGTGCTAGTTCATTTTTTGGACTTTTTCCATTCTGGAGGCATTCTCAGCACTGTGGACTTTCCTCTCCGGATTTGGCAGAACGTTCCAGCTGTGCAGCAATTTGCGACCTTCTTCCGATGTGTTCACTGTAGTCACTGTGCCATTTCTTCGGATCAGGAGGCGGATTGGAAATCCCCATCTGTACTGTATGTTGTTGTAGCGAAGGGTTTCCGTCGTTTCCCTGAATTCCTTTCGTTTCTGCAATGTGGCTGCAGAGAGGACTGTGAACATTTTGATGTTCTTATACTTCTGTGGGAGTTGTCCGCCTGCTTTTGTTGCTTGGAGCAGTGCTTCCTTAGCATGGAAGTAGTGTAAGTGTGTTAGTACATCTCTGGGGGTGTCTTGTGGTAGGAACGCCGGTTTTTGCTCCATGTGATGTCTGTCCAGCAGCAGAATTTCAGCTGGTATGTCTGGTGCCAGTGCCTTAAAGTACCCCATGAGGTACTCGTGTAGGTCCTGTTGCCTCCTCTGGGATGCCTGTGATGCGGAGGTTTTGGCATTGTGAGCGGTCCTCTAGGTCCATGACCTTCCTCTGTGTGAGGTCAAGTTGCTGCTGCAGATCTTTCACTTGGTCTGCCATTTCATTATGCACTTTGACTTGTTCCTCTATGCAGTTTTCTATGTGTGCAGTCCTGTCCTTCAGCTCCAGCATCTCTCTCTTCATGTCTCTCAGTGTGCCTTGCAGGGTTTCCAGGATCTTGCTGGACATATTGTCTAGGCACTTCTGTAAGAAGTCCTGGGTCACTGGCAAGTTTTGCCCCCCTGGGGAGGATGGTAGTGGCAGCGTGTCATTACCTCCGTCGCCATCTTGTTCCTGGTGAGATAGGCCCAGAGATTTTGGCGTCGACGCCCAGGTCGCGAAGAAGACGGCGCGGTCGTTTTTTTCCACTGCTTCTTGGCCTTTTGTGATGCCATGTTATGAGCGTTGTGGATGGTGATTATTGGAGCCGGTACCGCTGTAATTGTGCTGTGTCGGGCTGTCGGTGCGCAGAGCTCAGCACAGTGCGACCATCCGCTTCGCTTGTCAGGCCACGCCCCCCAAAACACTTTACTTTCTATCCTTTTTACTGCTGAACTTCTAATTTAGCTCAGATGAATATTAATTGTTTACAAGGTCATACAATTTGTAAATTGTATGATCTCTGTATGTAATGAAAATTGGTTAAATTTGTGATTATTTCCCCTGGGTACAAAAAGATTTTCAAGCTGCAAATTCTATAACGATTGAACACAGTTGCCATGGAAACCAACAAGCTTTAAAACCAAAATTGGGGAAATATGTTACTCATATGAGGAGAAAAAAATGGGGAACAATAAAATAAAAAATAGAATAGACTACATTTTAATAAATTTGTTTGTCATTTGCAGAAATGTTTGTGGCTGGGGGGGAGGGGAGGGGGCAGATTAAATAGTATTTGGGATTAAACTCAAAACCTTTTTTTGCAATATTTTATGTATAAACAAATTACCAAACAAGATTATGAGATATGCAGGCATTTTTGGAAATGCAAATTCCCAAAATGCCAGTGGAATGAAAACATGATAACTCTATGCTGACATAATGCAATAAACAGTCTACAAATTCAGTTGGCTGGCTAAAACCAGGGTAGGGTTTCAAAACCAATTTAATATGCTGTTGCAGCCTCAAATGATGTCCAAAGTGCCCCCTTTTCTTTCAACGTCCTCTGTCTATTGAGATGTTCTTCAGAAGCCTTGCACATAGATATTAAGGTATTTTTCTTATTCAGTAAATACCAAACATTGAACACACACACAGGACAAAGTGTTACAGCAACTGCATAAATTAAAATAAATAAAGCCCTAAATGGTCTGATAATGTACTTTATGGGTTCTTAGGGATTTTAATTTAACAATAGCCAACTACTGTTTTAATTGTTCTAGAATTCTTTCCTTTGAGAGATTAAACAAAATGATTGATGTAGTGTCCTTATTTAAAAAAAGGCTAAACATTCAGACCTTAAATTATACATCTCTGAGTTTAACATCTGTGCTTGGGAAATCATTTAACAGGCTATTAAGGGATACTATTCAGCAATTGATTTTTAATAGTGTTATATAATGTAATAGGAATCAGCAATGTTTTATGAATAAAAAATGCCAAACTAAATATAACTGCACTATCTGAAAAAGTCATAGATGTGTATTTTTTAGTGTATATGATAATGATAAACTTGGATATATCTCAAGATTTTATATCCCATCTATAAGGTTACTATGTTCAATGAAAACAAATGGTATTGGTTAAAAATGCTTATTCCAGGAATGAAAATCAGCTTAAAGATAGAGTATGTAGAGTATTCAAAAAGAGTATTCAAGAAAAATTTGGTAAGTGGAATACGTCAGTCTTGTCCTTCCAATTGGTGTCAAAATGCACATGCTTGTATTTGCATATGATCCTAGGTAAGCTCTGAGCAAGCTGTTACGTCTCTATAATAAAATTTAAATGAATTCAGAGACTAGGCAGGCAAGTAGCAGATGAGATTTGATGAAGATAAATGCAAAGGTACACATTTTGGGATAAGGAATAAACATGTAACACATACTCTAATTGGAATTGTGGTAGGAATATCATTAAACTAGAAGGGTTTGGGAATAAATATAGACAGACAATAAACAGACTTGGCAACAATATGTGAATTCAGGTGTCAGCTGCAAAGGCCAGTAAAGTACTTGTTGTGGAGTTAATATGTAAAGTATTGAAATGTTGATTACCTCTTGTTTTACAATATTGTTTTGTACTTCCTACGCCCTGAATTACCTGTGAACCAGATGCTGCTATGCACGGCAAACATATAATTTAGCATCTTCATAAATCAATAAAAAGAGTTTGCCTTGAATGTGTGGTGAAATGTCGGGCACAGTTTTAAAAAAGAAGGATGTTATGGAAGTGTGTGCAATATATTTAACAGTGCTTGGGTGACACGTTTATAAGGTCATCCATTGGGACTAGAGATGTCGCAAAAATTTTAAAACCCACAGGGACTCTTTCTGGCCACAATAGTGATGGAAAAGTTGTTTCAAGGGGACTAACACCTGGACTGTGGCATGCCGGAGGGGGATCCATGGCAAAACTCCCATGGAAAATTACATAGTTGATGCAGAGTCTGGTTTTAATCCATAAAGGGCATAAATCACCTAACATTCCTAAATTGTTTGGAATAACGTGCTTTAAAACATCAGGTATGATGTTGTATCGATCAGGTAGTGTAAGGGTTACGCCCGCTTTACAGTGACAGACCAAACTCCCCGTTTAACGCACCGCAAACAGCCGCAAACAGTCCATTTGCACAACCGCAAACTCCCCATTTGCACAAGGTTGGATACCAAGCTAGCCATGTCCCGTTCCTTGTCCTCACTGATGTCAGTGAAGGTCTCTTCCTCCACCCAGCCATGTACAACACCAAGGGTCCCCGAAAGGTGACAACAAGTCCACTGGGACGCCTGCTGTGTTTGGTCTTCCACCTCCTCAAAGCCACCTTCCTCCTCTGACTCCTCTTCTTCAGACTCCTCTCTCTGCATTGCCTCTCTCTGCATTATTATAAGGTGTGTTAAGTAGTACTATTCTTATCAGTTTAATCCCTGTTACGTGCCCTATCAGGGGACGTGTATATGGCATCGATTTTAGGAACCGGGAGATGGAAAAAGATGCTTGGTTGGTCCTCCTACTTCAAATTTGGGGCACTGCACGTGTAATCTAATGTGCCACCAGATAGGAGTGGTGTGTTAAGTAGTACTATTCTTATCAGTTTAATCCCTGTTACGTCCCCTATCTGGGGACGTGTATATGGCATCGATTTTAGGAACCGGGAGATGGAAAAAGATGCTTGGTTGGTCCTCCTACTTCAAATTTGGGGCACTGCGCGTGTAATCTAATGTGCCACCAGATAGGAGTGGTGTGTTAAGTAGTACTATTCTTATCAGTTTAATCCCTGTTACGTGCCCTATCAGGGGACGTGTATATGGCATCGATTTTAGGAACCGGAGATGGAAAAAGATGCTTGGTTGGTCCTCCTACTTCAAATTTGGGGCACTGCGCATGTAATCTAATGTGCTACCAGATAGGAGTGGTGTGTTAAGTAGTACTATTCTTATCAGTTTAATCCCTGTTACGTCCCCTATCTGGGGACGTGTATATGGCATCGATTTTAGGAACCGGGAGATGGAAAAAGATGCTTGGTTGGTCCTCCTACTTCAAATTTGGGGCACTGCGCGTGTAATCTAATGTGCCACCAGATAGGAGTGGTGTGTTAAGTAGTACTATTCTTATCAGTTTAATCCCTGTTACGTGCCCTATCAGGGGACGTGTATATGGCATCGATTTTAGGAACCGGGAGATGGAAAAAGATGCTTGGTTGGTCCTCCTACTTCAAATTTGGGGCACTGCGCATGTAATCTAATGTGCTACCAGATAGGAGTGGTGTGTTAAGTAGTACTATTCTTATCAGTTTAATCCCTGTTACGTCCCCTATCAGGGGACGTGTATATGGCATCGATTTTAAGAACCAGGAGATGGAAAAAGATGCTTGGTTGGTCCTCCTACTTCAAATTTGGGGCACTGCGCGTGTAATCTAATGTGCCACCAGATAGGAGTGGTGTGTTAAGTAGTACTATTCTTATCAGTTTAATCCCTGTCACGTCCCCTATCAGGGGACGTGTATATGGCATCGATTTTAGGAACCGGGAGATGGAAAAAGATGCTTGGTTGGTCCTCCTACTTCAAATTTGGGGCACTGCGCGTGTACTCTAATGTGCCACCAGATAGGAGTGGTGTGTTAAGTAGTACTATTCTTATCAGTTTAATCCCTGTCACGTCCCCTATCAGGGGACGTGTATATGGCATCGATTTTAGGAACCGGGAGATGGAAAAAAATGCTTGGTTGGTCCTCCTACTTCAAATTTGGGGCACTGCGCGTGTAATCTAATGTGCCACCAGATAGGAGTGGTGTGTTAAGTAGTACTATTCTTATCAGTTTAATCCCAGTTACGTCCTCTATCAGGGGACGTGTATATGGCATTGATTTTAGGAACCGGGAGATGGAAAAAGATGCTTGGTTGGCCCTCCTACTTCAAATTTGGGGCACTGCGCGTGTAATCTAATGTGCCACCAGATAGGAGTGGTGTGTTAAGTAGTACTACTCTTATCAGTTTAATCCCTGTTACGTCCCCTATCAGGGGACGTGTATGGCATCGATTTTAGGAACCGGGAGATGGAAAAAGATGCTTGGTCGGTCCTCCTACTTCAAATTTTGGGCACTGCGCGTGCAATCTAATGTGCCACCAGATAGGAGTGGTGTGTTAAGTAGTACTATTCTTATCAGTTTAATCTCTGTTATGTCCCCCTCATCAGGCCTTTTTTAGTCAAATGTATCGCCCACTGTCAGTCCCTTCGGGATCCATCCCTCATTCATCTTAATAAAGTTGAGGTAATCTAGACTTTTTTGACTTCGGCGACTTCTCTTCTCAGTGACAATACCTCCTGCTGCACTGAAGGTCCTTTCTGACAGGACACTTGAAGCGGGGCAGGCCAGAAGTTCTATCGCAAATTGGGATAGCTCAGGCCACAGGTGAAGCCTGCACACCCAGTAGTCAAGGGGTTCATCGCTCCTCAGAGTGTCGATATCTGCAGTTAAGGCGAGGTAGTCTGCTACCTGTCGGTCGAGTCGTTCTCTGAGGGTGGACCCCGAAGGGCTGTGGCGATGCGTAGGACTTAAAAAGCTCTGCATGTCCTCCATCAACAACACGTCTGTAAAGCGTTCTGTCCTTGCCAGCGTGGTCGTGGGAGGAGGAGGATTACTTTCACCTCTTCCCCTGTTAGATTCCCGTTGTGCTGTGACATCACCCTTATACGCTGTGTAAAGCATACTTTTTAATTTATTTTGGAACTGCTGCATCCTTTCCGACTTGTGGTAATTCAGTAACATTTCAGGCACTTTCTGCTTATACCGGGGGTCTAGTAGCGTGGATACCCAGTACAGATCGTTCTCCTTCAGCCTTTTTATACAAGGGTCCCTCAACAGGCATGACAGCATGAAAGACCCCATTTGCACAAGGTCGGAGGCCGAGCTACTCATGTCCCGTTCCTCGTCCTCAGTGATCTCACCATGTTCTTCCCCAGAGCCACGTACAACACCACGGGTACCAAATAGGTGACAACGGTGACAACGAGCACCCTGGGATGCCTGATGTGGTTGGTCTTCCTCCTCCTCCTCAAAGCCACATTCCTCCTCTGACTCCTCTTCCTCACAATCCTCTTCCAGCGTTGCCGCAGGTCCAGCAAGCGATGCTGATAAGGCTGTTCCTCTTCCTCTTCATGCTCATCTACGGCCTGATCCAGCACTCTTCGCAGGGCACACTCCAGGAAGAAAACAAATGTTATGATGTCGCTGATGGTGCCTTCGGTGTGACTGACTAGGTTTGTCACCTCCTCAAAAGGACGCATGAGCCTACAGGCATTGCGCATGAGCGTCCAGTAACGTGGCAAAAAAATTACCAGCTCCGCAGAGGCTGTCCTAGCACCCCGGTCATACAAATAGTCGTTAGCGGATTTTTCTTGTTGGAGCAGGCGGTCGAACATTAGGAGTGTTGAATTCCAACGTGTCGGGCTGTCGCAAATCAAGCGCCTCACTGGCATGTTGTTTCGCCGCTGTATATCTGAAAAGTGCGCCATGGCCGTGTAGGAACGCCTGTAATGGCCATACACCTTCCTGGCCTGCTTCAGGACATCCTGTAAGGCTGGGTACTTATGCACAAAGCGTTGTACGATCAGATTACACACATGTGCCATGCACGGCACATGTGTCAACTTGCCCAAATCAATGCCGCCAACAAATTTCTTCCGTTGTCACAAACCACTTTGCCGATCTCCAGTTGGCGCGGAGTCAGCCACTGATCCACCTGTGCATTCAGGGCGGACAGGAGTGCTGGTCCGGTGTGACTCTCTGCTTTCAGGCAAGTCAACCCCAAGACGGCGTGACACTGCCGAATCAGGGATGTGGAATACTACCTGGGGAGCTGGCTGACGCAGCAGCAGAAGAGGACTCAGCCGAGGAGGTTATGGAAGAGGATGGAGTAGGAGGAGTAGAGGAGGTGACAGCAGGCCTGCCTGGAAGTCATGGCAGTGTCACCAACTCTGTCAGGGTACCTGAGGTCTCTACCTCTAAAAGAGGTAGAGACTTAGTAGTTTATCCGTCCAAACGAGCTGTTTCCTTCGTTCCTCGCGGTTCATCCAGTCACTTAAACACCGACCGCGAGGAATCCACGTCCTTTTCTAGCGGGACGCTCAATACGTGACGTCATGACGCTATCACGAACGACCTGCCACTCAAGTGTCCGATATCCAATCGGTACTTGTCAGAGGCGTGTCTACCATCCGGAGCCAGGGTATTTAAGCTTACTTCTTACTTCAGCTCATTGCCCTGTCGTGGTTCTAGCTTGTCTAGTCACTCAGTGCTCTGGTATTCTAGTTTGCTCTATTGGTTTTGACTCGGCTTGTTGTACTACCCTGCTTATCTCTGTTATCCCTTGACCCGGCTTGTCTCTCGCTTATCTGTCTTCTCGTTCCCTCGACCTCGGCTTGTCTCTGACTATTCTCTATTACTCTCGGTACGTTAGTCCGGCCATTCTAAGGCCCGGTATACGTACCTTTCCACTCTTTGTACTCTGCGTGTTGGATCCCTGTCCCGATCCTGACATTACGACAGGGCCAATGGATCCTGCAGGTACAAACAGTCAGCTTGGTTCTTCTGATCCCAGGTTTGACGCCATGGAGCATAGGATGGATCAGATGGCTCTAGCACTACAGGCACTTTTGTCTCGTGCTAGTAACCCACCTGAGGAGACACGTACTCCTTCTATTTCCCCGGCAGTCTCAGGTCTAGAGGTAGCCACTGTAGGTGCTTCTTCCCGTATTACCCCACCAGTACGTTATGGCGGGTCACCGGAGAAGTGTCGTGGCTTTCTGAACCAGATTAGCATCCATTTCGAATTACAACCCCGCTCTTATCCTACAGATAGAGCGAAGGTTGGATTTGTTATTACTTTACTCATTGAGAAAGCTCTGAGATGGGCCAATCCTTTATGGGAGAATGATAATCCACTAGTCTATAATTATAATGCCTTTGTAGCTGCGTTTAGAAGAACTTTTGACCCTCCTGGTAGAAAGGTCAATGCAGCTAGATTACTGTTGCGCCTTAGACAGGACGATCGAACACTTGTGGATTATGCACTAGAGTTCAGGTCCTTGGCGGCAGAAGTTAAGTGGAACGAACAGGCTTATATAGATGTGTTTCTGAATGGGTTATCAGATGTAATCCTTGACGAGGTCGCTACTAGAGAACTCCCTGAGAATTTGGAGGATTTAATTTCTTTTATATCTCGTATTGATGAACGCCTAAGAGAGAGGCAGAACACTCGAGATAGGACCCGTAGACCCTCCTTTAAACTAGCGCCTACCTTTCAAAATTCTGAGTTCGAGGACTTACGTATTTCTGAACCTATGCAGATAGGCAGTACTCATCTCACAGAGAGGGAGAGACAGTACAGAAGAAGGGAGGGTTTATGTATGTATTGTGGAGTCAGAGGTCATTTACGCCTAAATTGTCCTAATCGTTCGGGAAACGCTCGCACCTAAGTTTCTCTAGAGGACAGGCCTTGGGTGTTTCTACTTTGTCCTCTATTCACAACTACAAAGAGTTCAGGCTTCTGTTACCCGTTTCTTTAAAGTGGGAGAAGGGAGTAGTAAAGACTATGGCACTAATCGATTCTGGAGCTGCTGAGAGCTTTATAGATCAGGGTTTTGCTGCCAAGCATGCTATTCCATCCCAGTTAAAAGAGACACCACTGGCTGTTGAGGCCATCGATGGTAGACCGTTACTTGAGCCTGTTATTTTCCGTGAGACCATACCGATTAACTTAACTGCTGGCATCCTACATAGAGAGGACATATCCTTACTGCTCATTTCTTCTCCGTCTATTCCCATAGTCCTGGGGTACTCCTGGTTGAGGAGACATAACCCTACTATTAATTGGGAGTCAGGGGAGATAGTTTCATGGGGACAGAATTGTCAAGAGAAATGCTTGCGGAAGGTCTCACCTCTCTGCTTAACCAACACCTCGGCTAACTCTGACAATCCTACAGAGACACAAATTCCGTCTCAGTATCTAGATTTAAAGGCAGTATTTGACAAAAAGAAAGCCGATACCTTACCCCCACACAGGTCCTTTGATTGCAAAATTAACCTACTCCCTGGTACCATGCCGCCCAGAGGTCATGTATACCCGTTATCTACGAAAGAGAACTCAGTTCTAGAGGAGTATATTCACGAAAATTTAGACAAGGGATTCATTAGGAGGTCCTCCTCCCCTGCCGGGGCTGGATTTTTTTTTGTTAAAAAGAAGGATGGTTCTTTAAGACCTTGTATTGATTATCGAGGCCTAAATAAGATAACCATTAAAAATGCCTACCCGATTCCCTTGATCACCGAACTCTTCGATCGTTTGAAGGGCTCTACAATTTTCACCAAGTTAGATCTCAGAGGGGCATATAACTTGGTGAGAATCCAGCAGGGACATGAGTGGATGACGGCATTCAATACTCGATATGGCCACTATGAATATACAGTTATGCCTTTTGGGTTATGCAATGCACCAGCTGTATTCCAGGATCTGATAAATGAGGTTCTTAGGGAATTTCAGCAAGATTGCGTCATTGTATACCTAGATGATATACTCATACATTCTAGTGAGATTGAGACTCATCACAAGCAAGTCAGGAGGGTTTTGCACAAGCTTCTCCAGCATGGCTTGTACTGCAAGTTGGAGAAATGTAGCTTTGATCAAACCCAGGTAACCTTTCTCGGTTATGTGATCTCTGGGGAGGGATTTAAGATGGATCCGGATAAGCTCCAGTCCATTCTAGAGTGGCCTTTACCCAAAGGTCTTAAAGCCGTACAGAGATTTATTGGTTTTTCTAATTATTATAGGCGCTTTATTAAGGGTTATTCTTCAATTATCGCACCTATCACCAATATGACCAAACAGGGGGCTGATACTAAGAATTGGACTACTGAAGCTCTTCTTGCGTTCAAAACTCTCAAGGAGCTTTTCGCTTCCGCTCCAATTTTAGTTCACCCCGACACTTCCCTGCCTTTTCTACTTGAGGTAGACGCATCAGAGACTGGTTTAGGTGCTGTCCTATCTCAAAGGTTGGGTGTTGATAAACCATTACATCCATGTGGATTTTTCTCTAAAAAATTGTCTGGTACAGAGAGCAGATATGACATTGGTGACAGAGAATTACTAGCGGTTATCAAGGCTTTGAAAGAGTGGAGACATTTATTGGAAGGTACATTACATCCTGTTACCATTCTAACGGACCACAAAAATTTGTCTTATATCGGAGAGGCCAAGCGTTTGTCCTCCAGGCAGGCTCGTTGGTCGTTATTTCTTACCCATTTCAATTACGTTCTGACTTACAGACCTGGGTCAAAAAATTCTAAAGCCGATGCGCTATCTCGCCAATATGAGCCTTCTGCTTCAGTTGAACCACTTTTGTCCTCCATTGTACCCAAATGCAATATTATTGCTAATACCAGTCTCAAAATCCATTCTCCGCTACTTGACCAGATCTTGAAGTCACAACATCTGGCACCCGGAGACACTCCTGAGGGAAGAAACTTTGTCCCTCCTGAACTCCAACTGGAGCTCTTACAATGTTTTCACGAAAGTAAAGTAGCTGGCCATCCTGGTATTCGCAAGACATACTCTCTGATATCCAAGGATTTCTGGTGGTCTTCACTACGAAAAGATATTGAGGAGTTCGTCGCAGCTTGTGAGACTTGTGCCAAGACTAAACAACCTCATACATCTCCTTGTGGTCTGTTACACCCCTTGGACATTCCTGAGAGACCTTGGTCCTGTTTGTCCATAGACTTTATCGTAGATTTGCCTGCTTCCAAGAGACAGACTGTTATTCTCACGGTGGTGGATAGATTTACTAAGATGGCCCATTTCGTGCCATTACCTAAACTTCCGACTTCCCCTGAATTGGCAGAGATTTTTGCGAGAGAAGTTTTTCGCCTACATGGGATTCCTTCGGAGATTGTTTCTGATAGAGGTTCTCAATTTGTCTCACGTTTCTGGAGATCCTTTTGTTCTCAAATGGGAATCAAATTGAACTTCTCCTCTGCCTATCACCCTCAGTCTAACGGAGCTGCTGAACGTACCAATCAAAAGATCGAGCAGTATCTACGTTGCTTTGTTTCCGAACACCAGGACGATTGGGTCGGTTTGATTCCTTGGGCGGAGTTCGCACACAATAACCTTGTTTGTGATTCAACTCGCTCTAGCCCTTTCTTCATGAACTATGGCTTTCATCCTTCAATTTTTCCTTCGGTTTCCTCTTCTCAGGGGATACCGTCGGTTGATGATCATGTCGCCAACCTGAAGAAATTATGGGATCAGACTCGGCAAATTCTGTTACATAATTCCTCGTTGTTCAAGAAACACGCTGACAAGCATAGAAGAGCGGCTCCTCTCTTTGTTCCTGGGGATAGGGTGTGGTTGAGTACTAAGAATATTCGCCTAAAAGTTCCATCTATGAAATTTGCTCCTCGCTACATAGGTCCTTACAGGGTTCTCACTCGTATCAACCCGGTTGCGTATCGCCTTGCTCTGCCACCTGCCTTACGCATTCCTAACTCTTTTCATGTCTCCTTGTTGAAACCTCTTATTTGCAACAAATTCTCCTCTAAGGTTTCCTCACCTCGTCCTGTTCAGGTGGAGGGTCGGGAGGAGTACGAGGTCAGCTCCATCATTGATTCCAGAATTTCAAGGGGAAAATTGCAATATCTGGTCAACTGGAGGGGATATGGTCCTGAGGAGAGGAGTTGGGTACCTCAGGAGGACGTTCATGCTTCTCGCCTTCGCAGAGCATTTCACCTCCGCTTCCCATCTCGTCCCGGTTCCTTCCGCCCGGTGGGCGTATCTGAGAGGGGGGGTACTGTCAGGGTACCTGAGGTCTCTACCTCTAAAAGAGGTAGAGACTTAGTAGTTTATCCGTCCAAACGAGCTGTTTCCTTCGTTCCTCGCGGTTCATCCAGTCACTTAAACACCGACCGCGAGGAATCCACGTCCTTTTCTAGCGGGACGCTCAATACGTGACGTCATGACGCTATCACGAACGACCTGCCACTCAAGTGTCCGATATCCAATCGGTACTTGTCAGAGGCGTGTCTACCATCCGGAGCCAGGGTATTTAAGCTTACTTCTTACTTCAGCTCATTGCCCTGTCGTGGTTCTAGCTTGTCTAGTCACTCAGTGCTCTGGTATTCTAGTTTGCTCTATTGGTTTTGACTCGGCTTGTTGTACTACCCTGCTTATCTCTGTTATCCCTTGACCCGGCTTGTCTCTCGCTTATCTGTCTTCTCGTTCCCTCGACCTCGGCTTGTCTCTGACTATTCTCTATTACTCTCGGTACATTAGTCCGGCCATTCTAAGGCCCGGTATACGTACCTTTCCACTCTTTGTACTCTGCGTGTTGGATCCCTGTCCCGATCCTGACAAACTCCTCTTCAGAGCCACGCATTCCATGCTTGGCAGCCGTCAGCAGGTTTACCCAATGCGCAGTGTAGGTGATATACCTGCCCTGACCATGCTTTGCAGACCAGGTATCAGTGGTCAGATGGACCCTTGCCCCATCACTGTGTGCCAGACATGCCATTACTTCCTTTTGTACAATCGAGTACAGGATGGGGATTGCCTTTTGGGCAAAGAAATTTCGGCCGGGTACCTTCCACTGCGGTGTCCCAATAGCTACAAATATTTGGAACGCCTCAGACTCCACCAGCTTGTATGGTAAAAGCTGGCGGGCTAAGAGTTCAGGCTTCTTACGCTCAAAAATGTCCTTGACAGACACCTGACTGTGGGCAGATGAGCAGGAACTGCTCAAGGCAAGAGACGGAGTGGCGGAGGGTTGAGAGGGAGCAAAGAGGACAGCAGTGGTTGACGTGGCTGAAGATTCTGGACCAGGAGGAGGATGGCGGCTTTGAGTTTGTGTGCTGCTTGTACTCATGTGTTGATCCCATAGGTGTTTGTGATGTTCCATCATGTGCCTTCGCAAAGCAGTTGTACCTAGGTGTGTGTTGGACTTCCCACGACTCAGTTTCCTTTGGCACAGGTTGCAAATGGCATCGCTGTTGTCAGAGGCAGACACACCAAAAAAATGGCACACTGCTGAGCTCTGCAATGACGGCATTCTGGTGGTGGCAACAGCATGCGTTGATTGGCGTGCTGTCGGGCTGACCCCGGGTGCCGATGCATGCTCTCTGACTGTGCCACTAGCTCCTTGCGACGACCTCCCCCTGCTTCCAACTCGTCTCCTCCTCCTCTCTGTCTCCCCATCTGAACTTTCCCCCTGTTCTTCTTCTCTTCTAGCAGGCACCCACGTGACATCCACGGATGCATCTTCATCATCAACCGCTTCACTTGTATCTGACAACTCAGCAAAGGAAGCAGCAGCGGGTACATCATCATCACACCATACGTCCATGTGTGTAATGCTGCCTGACTGAGACATATCCCTGTTATCTACATCCTCTGGCAAAAATGGTTGCGCATCACTCATTTCTTCCAACTGATGTGTAAATAACTCCTCTGACAGATCAAGTGAAGCGGCTGTGGTGCTAGTGTTGGTGGTGGCGGCAGGTGGGCGAGTGGTAACTTGAGAGGTGCCCGAAGCTAAGCTGGAGGAGGATGGTGCGTCAAGGTTCCGAGCGGAAGCTGTAGAAGATTGGGTGTCCTGTGTTAGCCAGTCAACTATGTCCTCAGAACTTTTCGAGTTCAGGGTACATGGCCTCTGAACACTGGGCATTATTCTAGGGCCAAAGGGAATCACAGCACCACGACGGCCCCTGCGGGGTGGCCTGCCTCTGCCTGTCATTTTTTTTTCGATTAGTGGTACTATGTGTGCAAGCTACTTTGACAACAGATATGAGTGGCACTGTGCACTGGCAGAAGTTGGCAGAGTAGACGCTGTAGGCCTGACACACACGCTTGCAGACAACTAACCGCTATTCAATCTATTACAGTCAAAATTGTATTTTTTTTTAAATGAACACTACTGTTACACCAGATATGAGTTGCACTGGTGTGACACTGTGCCCTGGCAGGCCCTGAAACGCACACGTGTGAAGGAAACTGACTGCTATTATATTACAGTCAAAAAATATATATTTTTTTAAATACAAGCTATTGTGACACCAGATATGCGTGGTGGCACTGGGCAAGTGGGCACA
Organism: Pelobates fuscus; assembly: GCF_036172605.1. NCBI lineage: Eukaryota > Metazoa > Chordata > Amphibia > Anura > Pelobatidae > Pelobates > Pelobates fuscus. Next base: position 123,922,049 of record NC_086327.1, on the reverse strand, counting down.
GTATATGCTGTGAGCCTGACACACACGCTGGCAGGCAGGCAACTGCAATTAGATTACACAGGAAAAAAAAGCAGACTGATGTTCTAGTCCTAAAAAGGGCTTTTTGGGTGCTGTCCTTACAGCAGAGATCAGATGAGTCCTTCAGGACTTTAGTGGACACTGAATACACTAGCCTAGCTATCGATTTCCCTATTAAATCAGCAGCAGCTACACTGTCCCTCCTCTCACTAAGAATGCAGCTTCTGGGGGGCAGGGCCTAGCTGTCATGGAGGAAAGACGCACTTCGTGTGAGCTCCCTCAATATCTCACTTTAAGCAGCTATCAACAAGCGAATTTCACCCCAGAAGTGGATGACACAGCAATGTTGCTCCTACCTGACCGACCCGACATGCTTAATAGCGGTCAGCAACTCGACAGAGTCTTACTTACCTCCGCGTGGCAAGTGTGGCCTGGTGCTCACCGGGCAGGAGAGGCGGCCGATCTCCCGATCCTGGGATGCCCAGGAGCAGCTACTTCCCGGCAGGAGCTCCGTAACCCCCCATCGGACAGGTGGGGGTTATCCCGGTCCACCCCTGAGAGGCTGTCTGGAGCTAATGGACGCACAGAGCACAGCCGCCCAGGCTGACATACTCATCTGCGACTCTCCCAATATGGCGGCAGCCGCGTGTCCTCCTAGTACCAGCAAAGCATGGCAGGATATTGAGTCTAAGCTGGACAGACTCTTTAATCAATTTTGGAAGCAAATAACAAGCAGGAAGCCCCAACAAGCTCCACCACAGCCCCAACAAGCTCCACCACAGCTAAGCGAAGCAGTCCCCATTAAAATCCACCAATGCAAAAGGCGTTGAAGATGGGACCGGAGGCACAAACAGAAATGCAGAGCCTTCTCCATGTCAAGCACTCGCCTCCACCTTAAGCCACCACAATCCCGCACCGGACATGAAGCACCACCGGGACAGGTCCGACCACCCGACAAAACAAGCTTCCACCACCTCAAGCCGTGATCCCGGCACTCTTCCAGAGACTTGCCTTTGTTGTTCCAGGTATCAGGGACTCCAAGGGTCTGCACCTGGCGCCCAGAAGGGATCGGATGAGCACAAGCAGTAAACAGCAGCCTGCCAAGCATATCCCACTATAGCCGATCCTCCACACCATGCCTTTGATCACATGAACTGCTCTCTGCACATTAACTAATCATAAAGTAGCAAGCGTTTAAACATGTCATTATTTCACCTCCTAAAGAGTTTATTGTCGTAGTTCCTTACATGCCTTTACCTTAACCGTTCATGTATTATGTTATTCACTAGTCTCATCTCATGGGGCAACTCACACTTGATTTATAACTAGTGGTGGAGCTGCTGATATAAATACACAGTTGATAACGTGCAAGCTACACCCTAAACATGACAACCATCTTTCACAACAATGTACTGCTATATACTCATACCCTCAGTGCAGCTAGCCATGATATACGCACATTCAGCCTAGCATGCTCAAATATAACACACTTCTGTCTAAAAAAAAAAAAATACAAAAAAAAAAAATAATGCAGCTTCCAAATGAATCTAAAATGGATGCTGTCCAGGAGGTGGGAGGGTCTGGGAGGGAGGGTCTGCTGCTGATTGGCTGGAATGTTTCTGCTGACTGTGAGGTACAGGGTCAAAGTTTACTCAATGATGACGAATAGGGGGGGCGGACCGAACATCGCATATGTTCGCCATCCGTGGCGAACGCGAACAAACTATGTTCGCCAGGAACTATTCGCCAGCGAACTATTCGGGATATCTCTAATTGGGACCTGAGAATTTGCCTTCTGCAAAAAAGCAATACACACATGGAAGTTTGACAAGACAGGTTGCTTCATCCGATTCATAAGAAATCTCTCGAAAACATAATTTTTTTTTCTTTTTACAATACATATTAATAAAGGTTGTAATAGATAATATGCATGGTAATAACAGCTTGTTCAACTAGGGAGACATTATAGAGCCAAGAAAGATTGGTTTGATTTTTTCCACAGCACATTTGGAAATTGCTTCAAGCTAAGTTTTCCTCAGAAAAAGTTATATTCCAGTGAATACTTTTCAGTATGAATATGTACTGCTACACGGATGATCTGCATACATGCACTGCTGAGACATGGCATTTCTAAGTTCCTTGATATTCAGAAGGTGCAGACAAAAGTGAAATAGAATGAAAAATGCTCAGCTATAAATGTGCCAGTTCTTCGATCTTTACTATTCCCACACATATTGATTTTGCACTAAAGTGATTTTTAAAATGAATATTGAGTTTATAAAGAATTTATTTCAATGTACTGGTCAATGTGGTGCCCATCATTAAAGGGACACTGGTGACCAAAACAACTTTAGCTTAATAAAGCAGTTTTAATGTACAGATCATGTCCTCGCAGTCACACTGCTCAATTTGCTCTTTGCTATTTAGTAGTCAATTCTCACTCTGCTAATTAGGAGTTAAATCACTTTGTTTATACAGCCCTAGTCACACCTCCCTACATGTGACTTGCACAGCCTACCTAATCACTTCCTGTGAAGAGAGTTCTAATGTTTAAACTCCCTTTATTGTACAGGCTGTTTAATATATAATTTTCGAATAATAGTTTGTCAGAAACTTCAGGAGCCTCACATGTGTCATTAAATTCAATTTACAGAGCAGGAGATAAACACTTCTGAAGTAAGTTAACATCTGAATGAAAAAAAAATATTTCATGCTGGCTGTGTGAGTCTCAGCCAGGAGAGGTGTGGTTAGGACTGCGTAAACAGAAACAAAAGTGATTTATCTCCTAAATGGCAGAACATTTAGCAGAGAGATTGCATGTGTATGAGCTTTACACTAAAACCACCTCATTAAGCTAAAGTTGTTTTGGAGCCTATAGTGTCCCTTTAAGCCCTGGTCAGTGCATCAGCTCCCTTGAGTCGAAATAATATACAAACCAAAAGGAAATAAAGATGGTTTAGGAAGCTGCTCGGTGCTGTGGACGGATGACATGCAGGTGTACTATTGAGAAGTCAAAGCTTTAACATTAGGTGTGGAAATCCTCATTTCAGCAGCAGGATAATGACCTGTAGCACAAAGTAAAAAAAAATGCTGGAGTAGCCGAAGAAGAAGAGATTCGGTGTTCTTGAGTGGCATTTTCAAAGACCTAACCTGCATTCAATCTGGAAAAAAAATGTATTGCAAGGCTTGGAGATTGCAGTCCATCTACAATCACACGCAACACAATCAAAATCTGGGCACTTCTGAATGAATAATGAGCAAAACCTCTCCCTTTATACTGTGCAGTCCAGACATCTCCAATACAAAAACTCGAAAGAGCAGCAATTTCAGCAAAAAGGGTATTGTGGCAAGTGCTATTTCAAGGGACAGGATACTTATATTACCATTACATTGAATTTATGACATTTTCTGACTATAGTTTTATGGTCCACTAGTTGCACTTCTGGAATTCCATTGGTCTTTAAGGAGTTAATCTTTGTCAGCGCTGTGAATTTAAAGAAATTGTCTTGGAAATGTATTGCATGTCTAATTGATTCAATTGGAATGTTGTAAAAACATCTGCTTGCTGAAAATATCTAGATGCAAAACAATATGATACGTTACCTGGTGCAGATTGGGTTAAAATATTATTTTGCGGGGCGTGTCGCATTTTAAAAGGACACTCTAAGATCCATAACCATTTCAGTATCCACATGTAAAACAATATAATACATTACCTGCTCCAGATTGGGTTGAAATATTGTTTTACTGGGTGCCTCGTATCTTAAAGGGACACTCTGAGATCCACAACCACTTAAAGAGTATCTTGATATTTTCAGGGAACCCTGGAAGCATCTTTCTACTGCATGTTATGTTAGTTCAAGGGGAAACTTAGGACACTATAACCACTTCAGATTATAGGCGTGACTATGGCGCTTCAGATTATAGGCGTGACTATGAATATGACTATTTGGATACGCAGATAACTAGTCAAATCATTCTAAAATGGTTTGATAAATTACACTGGGATAGGGCCAGTCCACTCCCTTGTGGCAACATAACTACTGCATTGGGTTGTAGAGGTAATGGTAACATTGGAGTGTGCTTTAAATAAAAGGCTTAAGCCAGGGATAGGCAACCTTCGGCTCTCCAGATGTTGTGGACGACATCCCCCATAATGCTCTTACACACATAATGCTGGCAAAGCATCATGGGAGGTGTAGTCCAAAACATCTGGAGAGCCAAAGGTTCCCCACCCCTGCCTTAAGCCTTTTATTTAAAGCACACTCCAATGTTACCATTACCTCTACAACCCAATGCAGTAGTTATGTTGCCACAAGGGAGTGGACTGGCCCTATCCCAGTGTAATTTATCAAACCATTTTAGAATGATTTGACTAGTTATCTGCGTATCCAAATAGTCATATTCATAGTCACGCCTATAATCTGAAGCGCCATAGTCACGCCTATAATCTGAAGTGGTTATAGTGTCCTAAGTTTCCCCTTGAACTAACATAACATGCAGTAGAAAGATGCTTCCAGGGTTCCCTGAAAATATCAAGATACTCTTTAAACATAGCCCTCCTGCATACACCAATTGATGAAACAAGCATCCTGGGATTAACGATGAGTACAATTTTGAATGCCCCAAAATTTGCTCATTATTAGGTAACATTTTTTCCCACCTGTGCTGAATGATGCATAGGTGAGCAAAGGAGTACCCACAAGCAAAAAGTATTTTCCTAAATCAAAAACAGTCAACTGACAACTGGAGGAAATAGTTCATTATAGTTTTATATCAAAATTATATAGTTACGTAAATTCATGGTAATAATTAAAAAAATTCAAACGGGAAAAAAAATATTAAAAAGTGATCTCTTTGCTACCGATACTTTTAGGAATATAAAAAATATTGTTATACCTTGATATTTCTACTCTTGGATTGTTACCTGTTTGACTAAATAAAGTTGTTAATTTTTTTTGTTTTTTTATTACACTCTTGCGGGTATTTGTACTGGAAGCACACACACCCACCTGTCACTATGTAAAGACACTTTATGGTTCACTAGTCAGCAAAGCAATTTTAAAACCTTACAAACTCCCAAGAAGAGGTCAGATGTCTTGGCCTGACCCACAAAGAATTTTTCCCGGTGTAGAAACCGAAGTATAGAAATTGGGCTAAAATGCAGCATTTTCTTAGAAAAAAAAAATAGAATTATTATTATTGACATTTATATAGTGCCAACTTCTTCCACAGTGTTTTACAATACTATAAAGGGGAACTTTAACAATACATAAGGTGATTACAAAATGTCACAAGAAAAAATAAAATGATTTACATTTATATATATTTCATATAGAACATTTTTTGGGGTTTAGCTACAGTTTGTTATGCAGCTCGGGGATATGGCAAAGAAAGTTAAAGTCTGTTAAATATATCTGAGCTGTGTCTCTATTAATAACGGATTTTAATATTCTGAAAATTACATGTTTTTAAAATATCAGTCCACCTATATTGCCACAGAGACAAAAAACAAAATTGGACCAGCTTTTCTTTTGACCCGTTAAATAAAACGGCCCCTACTTTTAAGAGATAAAAATGCTGGTTCTGTCAGATTATGCCGGTTCTACTTGTGAGGAATAATTGCCAGCCCTATTACAGCAATTGCTCTACTCATTTAATTGCTAAGTGTTTGTGTCCCAGGAATTCTCCAGGGCTCCTAGTTCTTTATTAGTGAAATGATTCTTAGAGTTATTTATCCTTTCTGGGGTTTCAATTCCCTTCCTATTAATCTGTTCCATGTGTCAATAGCAGGAACTCATATTGATGATGAGGTATATACCTAGATTTTCTTGTTAAATCTTAATTTATTAACTCTGAACACATACCCCAAAAAAACATTTTGAGCAAGCAGAATGGAATATTATTGTACTATCATATAAATTGGTAGATTTCTGACAATTGCATCCACATGTTTCTATGGTAACTGGAATCTCTTTGAAGTCTAAAAGGTGACTTGCATGTGCCCCACCCCCCAAAAAAAAAAAAAAAAATAGAAATAGTCACATATTAAATTTTAAAAAGTGAAATTATTGCATAGACTCAAATGTTAAATTAAAATACCAATACAACTTTAAGGCATTCGATACATTTTGGTTTCATTGCTACCCTGTATTTTTCAGTATACTCAAATAGTTTTTTGTGAAAAGAAAAGCCCCAAAACACAAATGTTGTAAAAATTCAAACAAACAACAACATTCTTATCAGGGTACAGAACTAATAACTGGCTGGATCCATCTATTAAAAAAAAACAGTGCATGTACAGAGTTCAACCACTGACAGTACTGTCTGAGCTAAACACTAGCGGCCAAATAGCATGCATTAGACAAGTTCATCCAAGTGTACACATAGTAAGTACATATATGTCTGTTGTTTCCCTGGCTGTCTGTTCATTGTTTTTAGATTGAATTATAGTATTTTGCTTACATTAGGGTGCGCCCCCAGTGAAACATGCCATCAAAATATCACTTACAAAATACTATGTAAAAATACTAATCATTAATTTTTTTTTTTGCTTACTGCAGTTTTATTTAATAGTTATACGTTATTTGCAGTTACAAGTTTAAAGGGACACTATAGTCACCCAGATCTCTTCATCTAAGTGAAGTGGTCTGGGTGCAGTGTGCCTGCCCATGCCCTAACAATGCCATGTAAAAGGTTTTGCCTCTATTATTTATTATTTATAGTTATAAATAAAGTTCAATGTTCTGCTCCTGGATACTTATTTTTCTACTTCTGAATACCTTCTCATCTGTGATACACTTCTCCTAGTAATATCAGTAGAAGGGATTTGTTCCACTAAGGTGCTAAGGATTGAGTAATACCCTCAGATTGCTTTTGGGAAAAGTAAGTAATACCCATTTCTTTCCCTGCACAATTTTGTTTATCGAGAGCGCTATGTTTTGTACTTTTACTTACGTGTGCTGTTGCTGACCAGCCCAGATTGGGACATCTTAAAATTGAATCTGTACCATTATTCAAGTCTCAATGATTTGTCCAGTGAAGGCCTTACATTCCATAGAGGAGGACATACCATATACCCTCAGGCGGGGACTGCTCCCCCCAGGCACAGAATCTCTGAGCTAGTGTAAAGCTCTATTGAATGTAAGTGGCTCTCCACATATTTTCTGGTCCCTATACAGACAGACACTCCACCATTGATTTTCATGTGTTCCTTTTTGTCTTTCATATACAACAATTGGAAGCGCAATCATCCACCTACTGTGAACTATTATCAATTTTCTTAGCCAGGAAAAGAGACCCTTGGCAGGATTGTTACTGCTACATATCTATGGAACTGATCTAAGGCTTGATCCACTGTTTACATTACATTGTGTGTGATTAAGGTTAAACTTGCAGAGCAGGAGATAAAAAAAAAAGTCTAAAGTAAGTTAATATCTGATTTTTTTCATGTAGGCTGTTTGAGTCACAGTCAGGGGAGGTGTGGCTAGGGCTACATTAACACAAGTAAAAGTGATTTACTTCCTAAATTGCAGATAATTGAGCAATAAGACATGATCTATACACAAAACTGCTTTATAAGGCTAATCTTGCTTTGGTGACAATAGTGTCCCTTTAACTTCTATGTGGAACCTATTATTTGTAGCTATAAGAACATTAAATTGGTATTGTATTAAGATTGAACAAGTTCTTTATTTGCCTTTTGCATGTTTAATGCCTCAAACCTAAGAAATACTTAAGCAAAAATATAAGTATAGTGACATTCCACAATGTTATTGCACCATAACCTATACAAGGATCATCATTTGTTATGGTTCTTGGAGAGTCCCGTTAAGTAGGCCACAGCTGCAGGTATCCGTTAGAATAAAATCGGGCTGGGTACAGCTTCTATGATTTATATTAACTGTTTATAATCCAAAGCGATCTATCTAATTTACATTAACTGTTTATAATACAAATCTATCTATCTATATATCTATCTATCTATCTATCTACCTATCTACCTATCTATCTATCTATCATTCTGTATGTCTGACTGTCTATCTATCTATCTATCTATCCTTCTGTATGTCTGACTGTCTATCTATCTATCTATCTATCTATCTATCATCTATCTGTTTATCTATATATCTATCAATCTATCTATCTATCTAGCATCTATCTGTTTATCTATATGTCTATCTATCTATCAATCATCTATCTATCTATCTATCTATCTATCTATCTATCTATCTATCATCTATCCTTCTGTCTGTCTGTCTGACTGTCTATATATCTATCATCTATCTGTTTATCTATCTATCTATCTATCTATCTGTTTATCTGTCTATCTATCCATCTATCTATCATCTATCTATCTATCTATCTATCTATCTATCTATCTATCTATCTATCTATCTATTATCTATCTATCCTTCTGCCTGTCTGTCTGTCTGTCTGACTATCTATCTATCTATCTATCTATCTGCCTGTCTGACTATCTATCTATCTATCTATCTGTCTGTCTGTCTGTCTGTCTGTCTGACTATCTATCTATCTATCTGTCTGTCTGTCTGTTTATCTATCTATCTGTCTGTCTATCTATCTATCTATATATCTGTCTGTCTGTTTATCTATCTGTCTGTCCATGTCTATCTATTTCTCTGTCTGTGGAACGTATAAGGGGCAGATGGGGCTTATACATTTGCAAAGTTTACAGCCTCTCCTACAATTTCAGGCACTGCCTAATACTTGACATAGCCTCTTCAATGAGTACTATTGTTATGTATATTGCAAGAGTTAGATTCCATTTCTTATGTCTATAAAGAAAAATACATTTGAGTTTGAGCCAACAGTAATTAAGTATTCATGCAGTAAGTTTATATCAGGTCTACTCATCCAAAAGTATTAAAGTTAGGAAATGACCTAAAAACCGCAGACAACTAATGTAGATTGGCAATTTCAATAAGATCATATTGGACAGAAAAACTATGAAGGCTACTTTGTAAACATTTAACTTATGATTAAGTGTCTGTTAGGTATGATAGCCTTGACCCCTCTTTTCTAAAACAACCAGAGATCGTCACGAATGCCCATAACATAGTAAGTTTATTGTACCTTCTTGATTATCACCTTGTCATTAACGCACGTTTCATTTTTTTTTTTCTAGATATCATTTAGTACTGATATTTTTGGACATTTCCAATATATAGGGATTTAAACAAATTTTAACAAATTTAAGCATTTTAAGCATTTTAACAAATTTCAAGTTTGCAACAAACTAGGAAGAAAATCCTTCTTGAACCCAGAATAGCAATCAGATTTATCATTGGGTCGAGAAGCCATTACCCCACAATTTCAAAATTATATCCTAGAATATTATGTTTTTGAAAGTATGCATCCAGTTGCTGTTTAAACATGTGTACAGACTCCGGCAAAATTACTTCTTCAGGCAGAGAATTCCACATACTTATTGTTCTTATTGTAAAGAACAAAGCCTTCCCTTTTGCTTTAGACTAAATCTCCTTTCTCACAGTCTAAACACGTGACCTTATATCCTATATGTAGTCCTGTTTATGAACAGATTTACAGACAATGGTTTGTACGGAACCCAGAGATATTTGTATAATGCCCTAGGAGGGGCCATTTTTCTAAACTAAAGAGGTTTACATTTGCTAACATTCCTTCATAATAATTATGTTGGTCAGGAAGACTCTTTGCCTCTTAGGGATAAATCAATTGAATATCTGTAATAACCAAAGAAAAAAGTTACCTGCACTCTTTCCACATCCCTATGTATTTTTAAGAAAATGAAGGTTTTCAGTTACCTCCATAGGCCATGAGAGGGTATGCCCACCTGTCAAGTCAAGGCAGACCTTTTAGGTGGGTCCTAACTCTGACCCTTCACCTTGCTTACTTGAACATCTTGCAAAGATATCTCTAATGAGTCAGAAAGGGGTATTTTTTTTATATACATCCCTACATGCTTATTAACCCTTAATAGGGACCACATGGGATGGGCAGCAGCATTGTAACCTAGCTGTGTGATACAAAAGTGAATACAATTACAAAGAAACAATTTCTGCGCTCAAACTCCCATCACTCTTGGGCGGCAGCAACGACCATAGTAGTCATCAGCCAAAATACATATAGTAAAAACCAAAGGAAAAAAGTTACCTTTGCTCTTTCCACATCCCTATGTATTTTTAAACAAATTGAGGTTTTTAGTTACCTTCAATGGCCATGAGAGGGTATGCCCACCTGCCACATCAAGGCAGACCTCTTAGGTGGGTCTCCCCTTCCCCTACCTGTTGGCGAGCGGCGTCCTCACAGCCCCGGACGGCGCTCGCATCCTCCTTCTCGTCTCCCAGTGGCAGCATGTAGCACGCTGGGAGACCACGCATTCATATAAACGCCGGGGTCAGCCACGTGACCCGGCGTTAAAGTCACAGCACTACAATCACAGTGGGAGGTATAGATATCTCCCACGTGTGATTGTTAATTCTGATTGGAAATTATCCACAGGATTTATATACTTACCTTTCCTGTCTCTCAGTGCACTGTTGTGGTCTTTGCTTGCTAGTATTGCTACTGAAACTTGTGCTTCTGGTTACGTACTCTCTGGCTTGTTTATCTGACTTTGTGACTTTCTCCTACCCTTTGACCTTGGCTTGTTTCTCGTTATTCTGTCTTCTGGTTCCCCTTACTCGGCTTGTTTCCTGACTATTCTTTGTGTGCTTAGCCCGGCCACTCTAAGGTCTGGTACAGCGCCTTTTCTGTGTGTGTGTTAGCGTGTTTGCTTCCCCAAATCATGACAGTAAGCTAGTCATTTTTAAATGAGATGTTGTCCTGCTCAGGTATACATAATAACTTTTGTAAGAGTTATTATCAAAATTATTATCATTGCAATTAGTTGACATCTACGTTTGCAATCTTCTATATTATTTGTTCCAAGAATAATTAATATTAAAAATGCCTACCTTGTCTACGAGTTCCCTCCCCAAAAATTCTGAAAAAAATATGACATATTATTTTCCACCTTGCAAAAATCTCTCTTGAAGTAAGCTTCCACAAACTTTTCCCTATTTCACACATGGTTGATGTCTTCATTTAGAGCAGAGAGAAGCAGATAAGACAGGCAGGTTAATTATTATTAAATCATCGTCTTTAACAGCAGCAATGCATCATCAATAGTGAGTTTGTAGACATATTTCATTACCACTGTGCCACTGCCCACTGGGTGATTCAATCTGTCATTCATTGTTAGATAAGATCATAATGATTACTTATGCCTTCATGGAAAACACACATGCAGAACTACAGTCAGTGGTGGTTGGTGTAGATGCAGGAGTGGTAGACTCCATCACAATCACGGTCAACACCACTCAACGAACGCAGATTATTTTGTTGCTGTCCTAAATAGGATCGACTCCCGATTCATCATTGAAAAAAAGTTATAGAAAAGCCCATAAATAAAGCCATTTTCAACATAAGTAAAACCAATATCTTTCTTCAAATAAGATCTGAACAAAAGAGAGGGTCTGGAATAATGGACAAAGAGTATAGATCAATTATCCTGTAACTACTCCAGACACTGTGCTTTGAAAGGCTCAATTGAGCTCCCACAGCCACCCAACTGCCTGACCTTTCTACATAACTAGATACCTTTAACTAGTCCTTGCTGAGGCAACTGATTACAACAGCCAAATCGCTGATTTCTGTTCATTGGAGCAATGGTGACCTTTAAATATGTGGAAAAGACGAGCACAATGAAGGATATAAAGTCAGTAAAAGAACTGATTGCTTATGCTGAAGGTGATGGCCCAAAACATGCCTTACTGTAGTTCCCATGGGGCAATTTTTGCAATCAGCACTCATCTGCTCTCTAGGACTTTCCTCCATGTAGACAACAGCTGGTTAGATGGGTGATGGGTGGCCTCCTCTCTTACTTCCTAGCCAATCATCCCCAATTTTTCCCCTAGTCCTTCACAGGAAGTCCGATGCATCTTCCTAATGATGGTGATGTTACACTTTTTTTTTTTTACAGAATCCTACTGGATACTGTACCTGTATCCTAAATTTTAGCTTTTAGAAATGTAAAGACCACCCCCGTTGCCCTCATCTACCCTTGATAGCTTGTTATTCTTCCAGTGGAAATAAGAGCTCTGCTGAAACTTCACTATTTTGTACATGTTTATATACCTTGTCCTGTGCTGTTTTCAACTCTATGTATACAGTTCTGTTTCTTAGAATAAAACAGAAAAAGAAAACAGATTTTTAAGATTTTTTGTTGCAGTAAAAAATATTAAATAACTAGATTGTGTTTAACTAGTTTGTGTTTCTAGTTTGTGTTTTCCAGAATAGATAAGAAGAAAAGCATTTACTTATTCCGACTTAGGGGTCAAGGTCAAAAGCTTAAAACCCACCTTAGTAGATATAAAGACAAAAGAAAGACTGCAGAAATGTAATTATTAAAAGGCACATATAAATCATGGTTTTAGCTAATACAGTGACTTTTTTCTTAAGGGCAAATGGTCAACAAAACATTGTCTCTTTAATTAATGATACATGTCAGATATTCCCCAAATGGAAAAGGTTCCTCAGTCTTAGACAAACCTTCACCAACGGCACAGGGCAAGCCACCACTGGCTTCAGGATAAATTCTCAGATTTTTCACAAACCTTTTCTGCAAATATGACATTCTGATTAATGAATATACGCAGGACATATGCAGTGGCATGGGGCCCTACGTAGCATTTTTATCTCCCATCCTAATTTAGCAGAACTTGCAAAAGCAGCTCAATATTATATATGTTGAGAAATGCTTATTGAACTTTAAGACCCTATGGGCAAAAGAGACACTTTAATACATACTGATATGGGACGGAGCGGCTCCTGTCTGCTTTCATTTATAACAGAATTTAGATCTTGACCCAGAGGTCTCCTCCATGGATCTCAATAATGAAATGTAAGGGAAAAAGCAAAATATGTAATTTCCAATGCTGAAATGGCTAGTGATCAGAGCTTGAAACGGCTCTTTGATAAAAAAAATAAAATGCATGTTAAGTGAAGCAACTGTCAATTTCTCATCACTAGCTACTAAATTAAAAAAGCAACATATATGTATGTGGACTACGGCTGTGTTAAGGCACACTTCATTCATGCGTTGAGTGACAGAGGTCCATTACCAGGAATGTTGAACTTTGGCCACTCAGGCTTTTTTTTTTGTCTAAATGTTGACATAGTTATCTGCCAGTCCAAGTTTGGTAGAAAATTACAATAGTTCCACAGCCAATAAGGAGCCTTGGTTTAAGACTATGGAGACTGAATAATGTTTTACTGCTCAAAAGTTCAAGAATTCAATATCTGGCACTCCAGATGTTGTAGACTACATCTCCCCTGATGCCTTGCCAGCATTATGGTTATAAGAGCATTATGGGAGATTTAGTCCACAACGTCTAGAGTGCTGAAGGTTGCCTGACTACCCAAACATTTCTTTATACAAACAAATCCACCCGAACCAAATTATTCCTCTCTGCACAAGTCTAGTGTTAACCTTTTTTGATGTGTTGAGACATTCTCTGTTAATAGCATAATGAGGTTTTACCAAGCAACATCTCAAATCAGTACACCCGATTCCTGATGTCTCCAGCATTGGATCGATGGCCCAACCAAAAGAGACACTTCTGATGGAAACACTCAGTTCTAGTTTCTAAAAAAAACAGTGGGAGTCTCCAAGGATTTTACCTTGATCCCAAACTTTGATATTTTTTAGCAGTTTTTCACAGTTTGTGCATTTCCTTTAACAATAAGCAAACAATATCAAAACATTATTTTTTTTAAATAGATTGCTGGTTCAGACAAATGTGTGATATTGCAGTCTGGGCAGATAAAACAGACACATTGAAACATTTATTGTTTAGATAATAAGTTTATTATACAACTACATCTATTCTCTCCATTACATGGGAAAATAAAAACTTTTAATGACAGACTTAAATCCAGACAGCGTCCTTTAATAAGTATGAAAAGCTCTTTAGTATCAATCAATCAAAGTGCCAAACTGGGGTCGTGGTGCTTTGTTTGATTCATAATGCGGAGTTTGACGTAGTTTTGAATGGAGGCGGCAGTTCTTATCATTTCTACAAGAGGAAATCTGAGGAGGAAATCTTTCGAAAAGTTTTTGTTACGTTCTGGTGACCGTGGACAGCTAGTTTTAGACACCTGCATTATGTGAATAAAGGGACCCATTAGTGAACGTCAAGTAGGTTCTGTGTTAGATATGTGGTGGCTTTGCCCTTATATTCAAAAACATTGGAAGGAAGTACAATATGAGGTGTCTCATATCACTGGTGAAAAGATTGTTTGGGTTTACTTCAGGGAGATCATGCCAAACTAATCTTATTGATTTTTTTGATTGGGTAACTAAAACTATAGATCAGGGTGGTGCAGTAGACATTGCTTACCTAGATTTCAGTAAGGCTTTTGACACTGTTGCACATAGAAGGCTTATCAATAAACTACAATCTTTGAGTTTGGATTCCAATATTGTTGAATGGGTAAGGCAGTGGCTGAGTGACAGGCAACAGAGGGTTGTAGTCAATGGAGTATATTCAAAGCTTGGGCTTGTCACCAGTGGGGTACCTCAGGGATCTGTACTTGGACCCATTCTCTTTAATATTTTTATTAGTGATATTGCAGAAGGTCTTGATGGTAAGGTGTGTCTTTTTGCGGATGATACTAAGATATGTAACAGGGTTGATGTTCCAGGAGGGATAAGCCAAATGGAAAATGATTTAGGTAAACTAGAAAAATGGTCAGAGTTGTGGCAACTGACATTTAATGTGGATAAGTGCAAGATAATGCATCTTGGACGTAAAAACCCAAGGGCAGAGTACAGAATATTTGATAGAGTCCTAACCTCAACATCTGAGGAAAGGGATTTAGGGGTGATTATTTCTGATGACTTAAAGGTAGGCAGACAATGTAATAGAGCAGCAGGAAATGCTAGCAGAATGCTTGGTTGTATAGGGAGAGGTATTAGCAGTAGAAAGAGGGAAGTGCTCATGCCATTGTACAGAACACTGGTGAGACCTCACTTGGAGTACTGTACACAGTACTGGAGACCCTATCTTCAGAAGGATATTGATACCTTAGAGAGAGTTCAAAGAAGGGCTACTAAACTGGTTCATGGATTGCAGGATAAAACTTACCAGGAAAGGTTAAAGGATCTTAACATGTATAGCTTGGAGGAAAGACGAGACAGGGGGGATATGATAGAAACATTTAAATACATAAAGGGAATCAACACAGTAAAGGAGGAGACTATATTTAAAAGAAGAAAAACTACCACAACAAGAGGACATAGTCTTAAATTAGAGGGACAAAGGTTTAAAAATAATATCAGGAAGTATTACTTTACTGAGAGGGTAGTGGATGCATGGAATAGCCTTCCAGCTGAAGTGGTAGAGGTTAACACAGTAAAGGAGTTTAAGCATGCGTGGGATAGGCATAAGGCTATCCTAACTATAAGATAAGGCCAGGGACTAATGAAAGTATTTAGAAAACTGGGCAGACTAGATGGGCCGAATGGTTCTTATCTGCCGTCACATTCTATGTTTCTATGTTTCTATGTTTCTATGTCAAGTTACAGCTGGTGGATTCTTTACTATGAGTAGAGCTTTCGGTCTTTTCTCTTTATATGCCCCATTAATTGGACACTCTGGGTTGGATTTGATCATTCTATTTTAAAACACATGCAGAACCAAACCAGGAAGTGATTCAGCCTGTCTTGATGCTTGCTTATCTTTCCAATGAAATGCAAAATTTAGACCTTAAGTGGTACTTTATGGAAACAGAAACATTTTTTGGACGCTGTTGTTCATTTGTCAGTTTTCTGCTGTAAAATGGAGTGAGGTGAAACCCAGAAACCATCCTGATTTCAATAGGACAGTCACAATTTCCGTGTCCTGTTCTGACTTAGTTCCCTGGTGTTCTGCTTTTGAGGACACCGGGAAACTGCTCCCAACAATCAAACAGTGAGTGCAGCACAAGATGCACATGTGCTACGTTTAGGGCACTAGGACCATGCAGGGAACACTGAATCAGCCCTCGGTGGACCACCCTGCATAATGGGAACTTAACCTGGCATACGTTCACTCCAGGCTGACCTGCCCTTAACTTGGGCGGACCTGCCCCTTTCTGGGCAGGTCCGTTCCTTTAGGGGCAGAGCCACCTACGTGATTCTATCACTGTACGTCACCTTTACTTCCGTCCCACTGCAATCCCAAATCACAGGACGCCACGTTTGGGAGGTATGTGTACTGCAACATTTAGGGAACAAAAATAGAAACACTGCTGGTTAGGAGGGAGGAGCTGAGCTTAGGGTGGGCCTAAATGTGGAGTAAAAAACATTTATTTTATAAATTTTATATTTGTAAAACTCACAAGTAAAACTAATTGTAATTGTAACCTAACCTAAATTGCAACTAATTCATAGTGGGGTCTAGAGTATTCTCTCAAAATAATAGACTTCTAAAAATATACCTACTGTTGGAGAATTCTAGAATACTAATACACTTACAATTGCATGTTATATGAATGAATGGTATAGATCAGACTTTTTTTTGTATATTAGCATTATGAGTTCATAGGTTTCAGTAAAAAAAGAGTCAGCAAGCAAATCCTAAAACGTGTTCCAATAAACCCCAAATGGAAAATCTTGACAAATGTTTGTTTGTTTTGCCATTTGTTTCTTTACTATATACATGTATTTTTTTGTTTGCTATGAGTTTTTGTTGTTGTTCCTCCCTGACCCTTATTCATATGCTATGAGTTTGTATTTTATCTAAAAACAAAATGAATACATAAATAAAAGATTGCAACTCAGCTGGTAATTTACCAACTCTCTAATTAGAAAATAAATTATTTAATGAAGAAAAATGGCCCAAACTATCCCCTTAGTTCCTTTTTTTAATTTGCCTTTCACTATTGTAGTTCACTATTTCTCTTTTGATTTTTTTTCTGTACTATGGAAAAATATAGCCAGTATCTGGTAACATATTGAATTATTTGTGCAACTTGTGCTTTTTTTGTGCTTCATCTCTTTGAGATTCCCAAACCAGTGAGCTGTGCAATGAAGAACTAACAGGGAAAGAACAGAACTCCGAATGGGAGGAGAGAACTATTAAAATAACCTCAGATAATCACAGCATTAATTTCCAGCAAAACGATCCTCCAAGCTTATTTGTAGGAGACGAGACCTCAGGTCGTTAGCCGGCATGTTAATTAGATCCCGTGGATATGCAGAAATGATTTGCTGAACACTCTTTGCCAAGGACAGGGTCCTCCACATTTGTAAGTAGTAATTATGCTTAATTAGCACTAAATAAATATTTTACCTACTTTGGAATTAGACACTGACCACATGGGCCAGCAGGAAGCTGAGGCTATTAATATTTCCTGCTGGCTGTATGGTTTGCGAAGGATCACATATAGTGGCCTTTGCTAATATTCTTCTGCATTTGAAACAGAAACTAATTATATTGCATTTAATTAATCACTTAATGCCGAAAAGCTACATTGTACCAAAGCTGTCAAACTGCTATCCCCTTTAAGGCCAAGGCAATGCATGCCTTAAACATCACATCTCTCCTTCTGCAAAGGTTTCTCATTTGTTACTTAAGGCAAAATACCTGAGTGAAAACAGGAAAATGACTAATGCATGCCTCTACGTTGTCGCCCAAGGCATGCTGGCACAATTTACTCGGAAGGTACAGGTCAATGGCATTCAATGGCACACAAAACATACTACACAGATTGTAGTGATTTGAAATCTAAATGACAACATTTAGCAAATTTTTGAAAAGTTTCGAAATCAACTAAAACTTTTCAAGTCACAATTTAGTAGATATACCACCAATGAAAACATGCACGCATTTAACCATGCAATTTTCCATTTAGTTATATCTAAAACCATCTTGTAAAGCTGCAGATCTCATATGTGTAGCCTTTGCAAGCCCTCCTATTCTAATCCCGCCCAGACTTTCAGTGGCTGTCCAATCACAGACTTCCAATTGCAGCTCAATTGCAGGTGCTCTGGGCAATTTCCTGCTTCTCGAGTTTATCGCCACTGGGTTTACCAAACCAGGAAGTAACAGGACCAATTGACTGATTGACAGACAGGGGGGTGTAACTAGGTATATTTATAAATGTGCCAATTTCTATTGATATCTGCACTGTTTGTAAAATAAAAAAGAGGACACTCTCTTCACACATAATACACTTCAGCAAGCTGCATTCAGCCTGAATATTTCCATTTGGATTTCAATTTGCCAGAATACAAATGTAGGGAAAAACCACATTATTGTTATTTACTAAGGCAGGAATTTAATAACAATTAACCAAGGAATTGCAAACTTGCAGCAATTTTTGATACAAGCCTATATTTATTGAACTAATTAAATATATATTGGCTATTCACTAAACTAACTATTGTGAAATATTACAAGAGGAATTGCAAATTTAGGCTAAGATTAGAAAAAGCTAATTCTTCTATCTCAGTAATTTTGTCCTAAATTTCCAATTGTTAATAACATAAATAAATAAATAACATAACGTTCTATAAATACTTTAGTGAATAACCATAAGTTAAGCACAAATGGTTTATACAAGCCAAGTACCTAGTGAAAATATTAACGTTGCAGTCATATGTGGTACCAAAGCCTTAAAAAGCAAGAAAATATGGGGGCGTGGCTAGCAGCCAAACAGAGAGGACACTTGGAGTGACTGCTCCCGGTCCTGACTGACCCAAACGCTACAGAAAGCCTGAAAAACAACAACAAAAAGCTCAGAATCACTCCAGCGGGTTGCCACCACTATCATGACACCGTCCAAGCAACTAAAACGTACCGATCCAATCCGATCTGCCAAAAAAGACAGACACCGGCCTATCCAAGATGGCGACGACGGCATGGCCCCTTCTCCAATATCGGAAGATCAACCCGACACTGAGGCTATGCCAAACCGATATTCCGACACCCCGGTCAGTGAAAAGCAGCTGTATATCTTACGCAAGAGCTTGGCCATGCTCTAGTAATCTCTTGCATGGATTATTGTAACTCTCTCCTAATAGGTCTTCCCACAAGTCATATTGCCCTTCTACAGTCTGTAACGAATGCTGCAGCCAGACTGATTTTCCTCTCTAGTCGGTCCTCTCACATCTCTCCCTTCTGTCAGTCCTTACATTGGCTTTCTGTATCCTACAGGAGTCAATTTAAGGTATTAATTCACACCTATAAAGCACTAACCAATTCTAGCCCCTCCTATATCTCTTTACTGATCGCAGGTATGCCCTTTCTCAGTCTCTCCCCTCTGCCCATGACCTTCTCCTGTCCGCTGCGCACACCCAACTCACGCTTGCAGAACTTCTCGCCGGTGGCTCCTTTCCTTTGGAATAGCCTGCCTCTGACCATAAAGCCCTAGTCTTCAATCATTTGAAAAGTGCCTCAGAACCCATCTCTTTAGGAAAGCTTATGGTCTCCCAGAGTAACCTCTACCTCACATACCTGTCCCCTACCAGGGCCGGCCTTAGGGGTGTGCGAGCTGTGCGGCCGCACAGGGCGCCATGGAGCAGGGGGCGCCGTGGATTTAAAAAAAAAAAAAAAAAAAAAAATTTTTTTTTTTTTTTTTTTTAAATTTGCAGCGGGGGCGGAGCTTACCGTGCGGCGGGGGCGGAGCTAAAAGCGCCGGAAAACTGCTGCAGGGGAAGCAGGAAGGAGTCCCTGCTTCCCCACCAAACAGTCACCAGGAGCTGCACTGCCTCCACAATGAACTCCACAGGTAACTGTGGGATTGTCAGGTGAGTGTGACTCTCTGCCTGTGTTTATTACTGTCTGTGTGTGTATGACTGTCTGCCTGTGTGTGTCTGTGTGTATGACTGTCTGCCTGTGTGTGTGTGTCTGTGTATGACTGTCTGCCTGTGTGTGTCTGTGTGTGTGTGTATGACTGTCTGCCTCTGTGTGTGTCTGTGTGTATGACTGTCTGCCTCTGTGTGTGTCTGTGTGTATTACTGTCTGCCTCTGTGTGTGTCTGTGTGTATTACTGTCTGCCTCTGTGTGTGTCTGTGTGTATTACTGTCTGTGTCTGTGTGTATGACTGACTGTCTGCCTGTGTGTGTCTGTGTGTGTGAGACTGTCTGCCTGTGTGTGTGTGTGTGTGTGTGTGTATATGACTGTCTGCCACTGTGTGTCTGTGTGTATTACTGTCTGCCTCTGTGTGTGTGTCTGTGTGTATGACTGTCTGCCTCTGTGTGTATGACTGTCTGCCTCTGTGTGTATGACTGTCTACCTCTGTGTGTGTGATTGTGTGTATGACTGCCTCTGTGTGTATGGCTGTCTGCCTGTGTGTGTCTGTGTGTATGACTGTCTGCGTGTTTGTCTGTGTGTATGACTGTCTGCGTGTGTGTGTGTGTATGACTGTGTGTGTCTGTGTGTATGACTGTCTGCCTCTGTGTGTGTCTGTGTGTATTACTGTCTGTGTCTGTGTGTATGACTGACTGTCTGCCTGTGTGTGTCTGTGTGTGTGTGTGAGACTGTCTGCCTTTGTGTGTCTGTGTGTGTGTGTATGACTGTCTGCCTGTGTGTGTGTGTGTGGATGTCTTCCTGTGTGTGTGTATGGCCGTCTGACTCTGTGTGTGTGTGTGTGTGTGTGTCACATACAACCAATACACGCATATCACACACTGTTAATACACCCATTACAAATATCACACATAGCATACATATCACACACAGTCATCACACCTACTATCACATACACAGACAACACAAACATTACAGCATACATGGATGACGGGGGGAGGGGGGGCGCTGTGAAGATTTTTCGCACAGGGCGTCAAAATGCCTAAGGCCGGCCCTGTCCCCTACTCTCCCCTAAAGGGCAGCACTCTACTCTCTCCTCCAGCTCTGCTTCACTTCACCTTGTTTGATTGCTACCTCCTGTCCTGTTGTGTTTCACTCCCCACCTCCTATAGACTGCTAGCTTGATTGAGAATGTACCACAATGCAGGCAGGACAGTTGCCCAGGTCCATTTGGGAAGGTATAGCATAACTAGTCCGAGTAGAAGAGAGCACAAATAAAGATTTTAGGCACCAAATAGAATGGCAGGAATCCTAGATTTCTTCTCTTCTTCTCTTTATTCCAAAAAACATTTTTCCAAGTTATATGTTTGCACACCTTACCCTCCTTTGTAACATCATGCATTACACACAGGATGTACGACTGAATCTCAATCTTATTGCAAAGTGTTTATTTATTTGTATAATGGATGGAACATACTGGTCAGGCTATCCAAACATGACTATGTACACAGAATGTCACCATCTGCAATGATACCGTATGTATGCATACCATGCCAAAAAGGAAATGTGACTTGTCACAATATCACTTCGATGCACTGTCTTTATTGTATGACTGTGTTGTCATTGTATATTTTTGCATAACTATGTGAAAACAATAAAAATCAAATATGTTAAATAAATCTAACTCTCCCCCCTTGCCATTCAACACTTCTATGACGCTATGTTAACATTTGCTAATACCAATATTAGAAAGAGGGTCTAGGCACTCCAATAGCTTTAGGCACATTTATTAGAACATGTGCAACGATGCAATGTTTCGACTCCACAAGGGTTCTTTGTCAAGCTACAAAGACCCCTTGTCAGGTCAAAACATTGTAGTGTTCCATATGTTCCAATAACGGTGCCTGAACACATTGGAGTGCCTGGACCCTCTTTCTAATACTGGTACCGTATATACTCGAGTATAAGCCGAGTTTTTCAGCCCATTTTTTGGGCTGAAAAACCCCAACTCGGCTTATACTCGAGTCAAGGTCTGTATTATGGCAATTTGCATTGCCATAATACAGACCGGGGGAGAGGGGGGCTGGCAGAGCTGTACTTACCTGTTCTGCAGCTCCTGTCAGCTCTCTCCTCCTCCGCGCCGTCCGTTCAGCACCTCGGTCAGCTCCCAGTGTAAGTCTCGCGAGAGCCGCGGCTCTCGCGAGACTTACAGTGTGAGCTGATAGAAGGAGCTGCACGGACGGCGCAGAGGAGGAGAGAGCTGACAGGAGCTGCAGAACAGGTAAGTACAGCTCTGCCACCCGCCTCTACCCCCAATCTGAACTGCCACTGGACCACCAGGGAAGGAGAGCCCCCCTCCCTGCCATGTATCAAGCAGGGAGGGGGGACGAAAAATAAATAAAATAAGAAATAATAATAAAAAAAAAATAATAATAATAATAATAAAAAAAGGGGGTATAAGGACCACTGTGGGAGGGGGGGGGGTATAAGGACCACTATGGGAGGGAGGGGGTGGGATAAGGACCACTATGGGAGGGAGGGGGGGTATAAGGACCGCTATGGGAGGGAGGGGGGGATAAGGACCACTATTGGAGGGAGGGGGTGGGATAAGGACCACTATGGGAGGGAGGGGGGGGATAAGGACCACTATGGGAGGGAGGGGGGATAAGGACCACTATGGGAGGGAGGGGGGGATAAGGACCGCTATGGGAGGGAGGGGGGGATAAGGACCACTATGGGAGGGAGGGGGGGGGATAAGGACCACTATGGGAGGGAGGGGGGGGGATAAGGACCACTATGGGAGGGAGGGGGGGATAAGGACCACTATGGGAGGGAGGGGGGGATAAGGACCACTATTGGAGGGAGGGGGTGGGATAAGGACCACTATGGGAGGGAGGGGGGGATAAGGACCACTATGGGAGGGAGGGGGGGCTAAGGACCGCTATGGGAGGGAGGGGGGGATAAGGACCACTATGGGAGGGAGGGGGGGGGATAAGGACCACTATGGGAGGGAGGGGGGGGATAAGGACCACTATGGGAGGGAGGGGGGGGATAAGGACCACTATGGGAGGGAGGGGGGGATAAGGACCACTATGGGAGGGAAGGGGGGGATAAGGACTACTATGGGAGGGAGGGGGGGATAAGGACCGCTATGGGAGGGAGGGGGGGATAAGGACCGCTATGGGAGGGAGGGGGGGATAAGGACCACTATGGGAGGGAGGGGGGGATAAGGACCACTATGGGAGGGAGGGGGGGGGGATAAGGACCGCTATGGGAGGGAGGGGGGGGATAAGGACCACTATGGGAGGGAGGGGGGGATAAGGACCACTATGGGAGGGAGGGGGGGATAAGGACCGCTATGGGAGGGAGGGGGGGATAAGGACCACTATGGGAGGGAGGGGGGATAAGGACCACTATGGGAGGGAGGGGGGGATAAGGACCACTATGGGAGGGAGGGGGGGGATAAGGACCACTATGGGAGGGAGGGGGGGATAAGGACCACTATGGGAGGGAAGGGGGGGATAAGGACCACTATGGGAGGGAGGGGGGATAAGGACCACTATACCACTATGGAAGGGAGGGGGGGATAAGGACCACTATCGGAGGGAGGGGGGTGGGATAAGGACCACTATGGGAGGGAGGGGGGGAGAAAAGGAACACTATGGGAGGGAGGGGGGGATAAGGACCACTATGGGAGGAAGGGAGGGGGGGATAAGGACCACTATGGGAGGGAGGGGGATAAGGACCACTATGGGAGGGAGGGGGGGATAAGGACCACTAGGGGAGGGAGGGGGGATAAGGACCACTAGGGGAGGGGAGGGGGAAGTAAGGACCACTAGGGGAGGGGAGGGGGAAGTAAGGACCACTAGGGGAGGGGTGAGTCAGGACCACTGGGGGAGGGGGGTGAAGGAACACGGGGGTGGGGAGGTAAGGACCACTGAGGGAGGAGGAGGGGAGGTCAGGACATATGGGGGGGGCAAATATCCTTGCACCGGCCCTGCACACACTGCATTCATACACTGCATTCATACACACACTGCATTCATACACACACTGCACTCATACACACACACTGCACTCACACACACTGCATTCATACACACACACACACTGCATTCATACACACACACACTGCACTCATACACACGCTGCACTCATACACACACACGCTGCACTCATACACACACTGCACTCATACACACACGCTGCACTCATACACACACACGCTGCACTCATACGCACACACTGCATTCATTATACACACACTGTAAATAAATATTCAATTAATATATTTTTTTTAGGATCTAATTTTATTTAGAAATTTACCAGTAGCTGCTGCATTTCCCACCCTAGTCTTATACTCGAGTCAATAAGTTTTCCCAGTTTTTTGGGGAAAAATTAGGGGCCTCGGCTTATATTCGGGTCGGCTTATACTCGAGTATATACGGTATCTACTTTATGGGCTTGTGCTGGCTCTTGGTTCAGTTAAGCACTTTGTGTTTGTAGTGAATTGAGTGTGGTTCCTTTTGCTAATAGTCAGATATTACAGTGATTACCTTTATATCTGACTGGCAAGTGAGTTTCAGTATTCAATGATACTTAGCACTAGACATAAATGAAAGTTTCTCCTACTGGATTAGTGTAAATTTGGATCCCAATATTCTACTTTCCAAGAAAAGTCAGAACAAAATAGTTGTCTTTGGGCCTTATCTGTAAAAAAATATTTCATACAACAGTATTTCTCACTGATCCTCCCAAAAATAGAAAATAAATTATATTACATTTGTGTTTTTTAAGAAGCATTATATTAAGATGCACACATATCCTCTTATGCAAGCACATATTGTACGTGCCTTATGACATGTTTGTGCAGATATACACGTATTTTATGAAAAAGAACAGAATAACAATTTAACATGATCTGAAAAATCCACGAAAAGCAGGAGGGCAGAGGTTTGGGGCATTTCACCTGAGATGGGAAAGATCCTAGTGCCAGAAATGTTTCTTGCTGCGAGACCTTTATTCAATTACAGATAATATCAAAAACATGTTTTTGGGAAAAATGAACTATTTTGTAGAAGGAATCAGATGAAACATGTTTCAAAAATAATATTTTTAGAAACAAGCCATTGTAAATGGACATATTACAACTTTTGCTGGTAAGATACTCTATATGGACAAAAGTATTGAGACACCTGACTATTACACCAACAGACTATTACACCAACAGACTTTTGTGACATCACATTCAAAATACATAGACATTTATAGAAATGTGGTCCCCTTTTGCCGCTGTATCAGCTTCCACTCTCTGGGAAGGCTTTCCACAATTTTTTGGAGAGTGTCTGTGGGAATTTTGCCCATTCATCCAGTGGAGCATTTGCGAGGTCAGGCACTGATGTTGGACGAGAAGGCATGGCTCGCAATCTCTATTCCAGTTCATCCCAAAGGTGTTAGATGGTATTGAGGTCAGGGCTTCGTGCAGGCCAGTCAGGTTCTTTCACACCAAACCCATCCAATCATGTATTTATGAACCTTGCTTTGTGCACTGGGGCACAGTCATGCTGGAATATAAAAATGGCCTTCCCCAAACTATCCCTACAAAGTTGGTAGCAGCTGCTCGGCCATGGAAACCCAATACATGAAGCTCCTCCCACTGTGACCCCACAGCGCTGACGCTGCTCAGTGACTTTACGTGGTCTTCCACTTCATGGCTGAGTTGCAGCTGTTCCTAAATGCTTGTACTTTACAATAATACCACTTACAGTCAACCATGGAATATCTAGCAGGAATGAAATTTCACGGGCTGACTTATTGCAAAGGTGGCATCCTATCACAGTACCACGCTTGAATTCATGCTTGAATCCACTGATCTTCAAAACAATCCATTTTGTTCACAAATGGTTGTAAATTCAGATTGCATAGCTATCTGCTTGATTTTACGTCCCTGTGGCAATGGGTCAATTCATTTGAGGTGCGTCCCAATACTTTTGTCTATATAGTGTATGTCTGTGGAAGGAGATTTCACGTGAATTTATTATTAAGTAAAATCTTTGGAAGCTCTTTAAAATAGTGACTTCATTGTGTCGTTCCATCAGGTGAACATGGGTCAAAAGGTGTGCATCAGATAAGTACATTGTATCTAATTGTAACCTTGGATCCTTAAGTCCCATAACCTTAACTTCTTGCTCAAACTAAATGACGAAAATTCGTATAGCCCTACATCCTAACACTAACTCCCCAAATATTCCAGCCCTACTGCTCCTAACGCCATCATTGGAAATACAAATGGTGCTGCAAACACAACCTTAAAACATGACTTCCATATATAAATTTTAAACCACTAGGGCATAAAAAATATTTAATCCTGCATTGCATATTTATTGGTTTTCCTGATACTTTTCTAATTCATCTTTGTATAATAACATACTTTTGAGCACAAAAGCACTTTTTAAAATTGATAATAAACTGTTATTTTTACATTTTAAAAAAGAATAGTTATAATTTCCTTGCCAAAGAGATTTTTTTGAAATTTGTGAAAGCATTTTTCTCCGATTGTGTTACAGCTTTCCAAACCTCTGTTGAGTGTCTTTATGTATGGCATATAAGCATGTGCATACAAGGCTACTTTCATTAAAATGCATTTTCACAATTAGTGGCAGGTTACTCCGTTTTAATACACAGTTCTGCTTCTCTGTACGAGCAGCGTGTCTTCTCAGCTTAGTTTGAGGATCTTCTAATAATCCCGCACATACAATAGCTGTGAGGACAGAACCTTATCCATAATTATCTGCAGAAAGTGAAACAAGGAAAACCAGAAGATTAATCTTAAAACGTCTGCTTTAATCTCTGCGCTTCTTCTGTAACACCCCATTCCCTTTCATCTTCACTTCATTCGTTGTAACAAGTAAATTCATTGGAAACCTTCAGGTTAAAAACTGGTGCCAAAGTGAGCTTTTCAGCCACTTCCTTTAGACGGGCGACACAACGTCTCACAAACACCGCATCAGAGCATCTGCAAAGATTGCAGACTTTACCAGTAATCAAACATCCCTCCGTCTAGAACTTGCAGGAAGTTTGGCAGCTTGTGCAGACATCAATCTCTGTGAAATAGGATAGAAAAAAAATGGGATAACAAATACAGATTACTGCAATGCATTATGCTGATGCAGAGGTATTTAACCCATTTATTGAATGCAGAAAGCGAGACACAGCATTCTGCACCAGCAAGGCATTCTGGTATGCTTTGCCGCCAAATTACATGGCCATATACAAGTAAGTGGATTACTCTCCTTTTAAAGGAATCAGAAATAAATTTAGGACCTGACGGAAATTGGATACTTTGTCATTTCTCATATAAAATAGGTGGTTTAAGAGTCTTTCAGCTGGTTTAGTGAGGAGTCCGACAAGATTTCCAACTTACTTTGTCAGATTTACTTAAATTAATACTCTAGACCTAGGGTAGGCAACCTTCAGCACTCCAGATGTTGTGGACTACATCCCCCATAATGCTCTTACACCCATAATGCTGGTAAAGAATCATGGGAGGTGCAGTCCAAAACATCTGCAGTGCCGGAGGTTGCCTATGCCTGCTCTAGACCCAATGTACATACCTCAAATTTATAGGAGGAAAGTTCTAAACAATATAACAAGTGTTGTATTGAAATTGCTCAAAACAACTGTCACCAACAAATATAGTTACATAGATACATAGTAGCCTAGGGTAAAAAAAAAAAAGTCCATTGAGTTCAACCTTAAAATACATCTTTTTATGCTGTTGACCCGTAAGAAGGCAGCAAACCCAGTTTGAAGATAATGCCATTAATGCCACTAAAAGGGACTCGATAATGGCACTAAGCAGAATGCTTGGTTGTATAGGGAGAGGTATTAGCAGTAGAAAGAGGGAAGTGCTCATGCCATTGTACAGAACACTGGTGAGACCTCACTCGTTAGCACATTACGGTTTAAATTGACACTGTACATATTAATATAGTTTTATCATATTCCTTCTGAGACACATTTCTTTCTAAAGAAAACAAATTCAGTCTTTCTAGCCTTTCTTCATACCTAATATTTTGATTCCACTTATTAATGTTCTACTTTTTACTAGTTTTCTTAAAAAACGGTGCTCAACATTGCATTGCATATTGATAAATATGATCTAGATATGAGATGGGGTTTTACCATTGTCTTATAAAGAGCAGATAGTTATTGTATTGTGGGTAGGGGAGAGGAGCCATTTATAACAAAAAAAATAACATTTAATATTTGTCCCCCCTCCCTGCTTTTACCTTCTCTCTCTCTCTCTCTCTCTCTCTCTCTCTCTCTCTCTCTCTCTCTATATATATATATATATATATATATATATAGTAAAAATAGAAATCCAGCGCAAAATAATGGGGGTTTAGTTACATTATATGATCATACATTTTATAAGCCTGCGACAAACATCAATGTACCCCATCTTTGGCAGGTCCTACTCTCACTGCCAACTGTCTACAAAATGAGCTACTCGCTTGGGGAAATCCTTCCATCTCAGGTGCCTCATCTCAGGACCCTATTTAGCCTTGTACTTTCCCCAAGTGAGTAGCTCATTTAGTAGACAGTTGGTTGTAAGAGTAGGACCTGTCAAAGATGGGGTACATTGATGTTGTGGCAGGCGTATGCAATGTATGATCATATAATGTAACTAAACCCCCATTAATTTTTGCCCAGATTAGGTGTTTTTAATAAAACTAGCAAAATCTGTCAGCACCAAAGTAGCTGTTTAGTAGATAAGGGAGTGCACTGGATTTCAATGCCAACTGATTCAATGCCAAATGCCAACAAAACCAACTGATTTCAGTTTTAATAATAACCTTTTGTGTGGAACTGTATCTGTAAGTACTGTTGCCAGCATACACATCTACTAGCACCTGATTCTAGGCTCCTGGCTCCTGGTACTAGAAGTGTAGCCCTTCTGGGTACACCAGAGACTAGTCCCCAGAATTTACAATGTAAGTGTGCCATCAAAACAACCTCTCGTTGCACTAAACTCTTTCAAGACATTTACGGTCATGCAAAGATCAGTAATGCTCTGCAAATGGGCAGCCTTGAGGAAAGGCACGCATTAATGTCTGAACGACAAGCCCCATTTTGGGCAATTATGTCATCATAGTCAGGGCCAGTGCAAGGATTTTTGCCATCTTAGGCAAAAGAAAAATTTGCCACCCCCCCATGTGACATTACAATGTCCCACCCATATGATCTGCCATATGAACTAACGCCAGTGCTGCACACTGTGTTTACATGAAAAAGCCTGCAGGGACAGGCTATAGACACCGGAACCACTTCATTAAGCTGCAGTGGTTCTGGGGACTATAGTGTCCCTTTAATGTGAGGTTAATTAGAGATTAGTGTCACTAATAATATACTAGATTGCCTACTTACAACCAGATGAGGATGATGATGGGATCTAGCTGCAGTCTGGCTCCACTGGTCTGGTGTAGAACCGGATCTCTGGAGGCTGTTTGTAACTGCGGTCACAAAATTCAATGTTCTGAGAGAACAGGAAGCAGCTCCATTTTTTGGGGCCCCTTACACAGCTCAAGGTCTGGGCCCCAGGGCCTGACAGTGAGTATGCCCATAAGGCCCACCCATAAGTCCACCTATATGTTCCACCCATTACATTCGCTCCCAGGGAGTGTAGTGTGTAGGGGATGTGTTATGTGTTATTGTAGAGGATCTAATGTGTGTGCTTATGGAATGTAGTGTATAGGCATACCAGTTTGTGTAGGTGATGCAGTGTGTTTGTGTGTAGTGGAAGCAGTGTGTATTTGTGGTTATGTGTAAGGGATACATTGTGTGAATCTGAGTTTGTATGTATAAGGGATGCAAGGTGTTTATCTGTAAGTGTGTGCACTGAGT
This sequence comes from Pelobates fuscus, assembly GCF_036172605.1. Classification (NCBI taxonomy): domain Eukaryota; kingdom Metazoa; phylum Chordata; class Amphibia; order Anura; family Pelobatidae; genus Pelobates; species Pelobates fuscus. Next base: position 123,892,287 of record NC_086327.1, on the reverse strand, counting down.
GTGTGTAAGAAATGCATTGTTTCTGTGTGTATGTAAGAGAAGCAGTGTGTGTGTGTGTGTTTGCATGTGTGTGTGTAAGGGATGCATTGTGTGTTTCTGTGTATGTATATGGATGTATTGTGTGTGTGTGCGTGTAGTGTGAAAGCGCTCTCCCTTCTGTCCCTTAGAGCTCTCCCCTGCCCCTTAGTGGTCTCTCCTCTCCCCCCACCCTCCCTTGGGGGTCTCTTCTCACACCCACCCACCCTCCCTGTGTTTTCCTCACCTCCCCTTCTCCTCATCTCCCCTTCTCCTCACCCCCTCTCCTGTGTGTCTTCTCACCTCCCCCCTGTGTCTTCTCACCTCCCCCCGTGTTCTTCTCACTCCCCCCTCCCTGTGTTCTTCTCACCACCCCCTCTCCTCACCCCCACTCCCTGTGTTCTTCTCACTCCCCCCTCCCTGTGTGTAGCGGTACTTACCCTTTCCAGGTGCCGGCCGGGGTCCTCTGTTCAAGCCGCACGCGGCTCTGCTGCTGCACGAGCCGCGCGCGGCTCATCCGACGGCTGGAACTGGAAGGCGGGCAGTGACCACGAGAAGCGGTCACGTGTCCCGCCTGACTCTAAGAGCGCGCCGCGAGTCTCGGGCGCGCTCTTAAAGGGACAGTGGGAGCCTAAATTGGAAAAGGCCTCCCATTGGTCCCTGTCATGCCACACTCCCCATACAATTACCTTTTGGGGGCGTGGATATGACAGGGACCAATCAAAATAGATGTTTAGTTTTATATACTTACCTTTTTCCCTTAGTTCCTTGCCTTATCGTGGTTTCTGTTGCAGTTCCCTTTAGTGCTTGTTGTGTTCAGTTGTGTTCCTTCGTATTTGACCTTGGCTTTGTATTCTGACTTCGTTTACTCTTTATCCTTATGTGTTCTGTTTGCCGGCTTGCTGTTTACTGTGTACCAGACCCCGGCTAGTCCTAGTTTACGCTGTCTCTTTGTGCCCTTGACCTCGGATCGTTCCTGACTCTGTACTTCTATATACGTCGAGTCCGGCCACTCTAAGGACCGGTAGACGTATCTCCCCTCTGTGTTGTCTTCTGTTTAGCTGGATCCTGCGTGTTGGGGTATATTCTCGTTACACTGTGTTCTTCTCACTCCCCCCTCCCTGTGTTCTTTTCACTCCCACCTCAATGTGTTCTTCTCACCTCCTCCTCTCCTCACCCCCTCTCCCTGTGTTCTTCTCACTCCCCCTCCCTGTGTTCTTCTCACTCCCCCTCCCTGTGTTCTTCTCACCCCCTCTCCCTGTGTTCTTCTTACTCCCCCTTTCTTCTTACTCCCCCCTCCTCCCTCTCTTCTTACTCCCCCTTCTTCTTACTCCCCCCTTTCTTCTTACTTCCCCCTCCTCCCTTTCTTCTTACTCCCCCCTCCCCTCTTCTTCTTACTCCCCCCTCCCCTCTTCTTATTACTCCCCCGCCTTTCTTCTTACTCCCCCCTCCCCTCTTCTTCTTCTTACTCTCTCCCACCCCTCTTCTTACTCCCCCTCCCCCTTCATACTCCCCCCTCCACTTGTCGTCTTCTTCTTACTCTCCCCTCCACTTGTCTTCTTCTTACTCCCCCTCCCCCTTTCTTCTTACTCCCCCTTCCCTCTTCTTACTCCCCCTTCTTACCCCCTCCACTTGTCTTCTTCTTACTCCCCCTCCCCTTGTTTTCTTACTCCCCCACCTTCCCTCTTCTTCTTACCCCCCTCCCCTCGTTCTTAACCCCCTTCCCCCAGTTCTCCTCCTAACCTCACCTCCCCTGTAGCGTGGCCGAGCTCCTCTGCGGTCCGCGGTACAGGAGTTTCAGTTTCCTGTACCCGGATGGACTGATAGGAAGTTCAAACTAAGTGTCACTTCCTGTCAGTCGGGCTGGGTCGCGGACCGGAGAGGAGCTCGGCCACGCTACAGGGGAGGTGAGGCAGTGCGGCAGCTGCCTGAGTGCTCTCTATAGAGCGCTCAGGCGGCTGCAACATTTAAAGGGCCAGCGATGGGGGCGCAGGGTGCCCCCTCCTATATGGCACCCTAGGCAGCTGCCTAGTTCGCCTTATAGGAAGCGCCGGCCCTGTTCATAGTTACATAGTTACATAGCTGAAAGGAGACTTGCGGCCATCATGTTCAGCCTTCCTCACATATGTTTTTGCAGTTGATCCAAAAGAAGGAAAAAAAAATACCTAGTACAAAGCGCTTCTAATTTTGCAACAAACTAGGAAAAAATTCCTTCTTGACCCTAAAATAGCAGTCAGATGTCTCCTTGGATCAAGCAGCTATTACCCCACTAATTAGAAATGATATCCCTGTATGTTATGTTTTTGCAAGTATTTATCCAATTACAGTTTAAACATCATCATGTCCTTACTGTTGCTTAGAGTGGCTAAAAACTGCAGTAACTCGTAAAAATTACTTTAGGTCTGCAGTAATTATGCACTGAATGTACCCCAATGAAAAATATTGCAGACAGCATAACGCATATACCATGACCATATACAAATAGTAATTAAGCAGCATATATTTCAAAAAAACATTTAAAACATCCACAGATCAACTGACTGTGCAATATTGTTCAGGTACCTGTAGCTATAACAGAGACTAAGATGATACCAAAGTAGTCTCACACTACTTTTTCTGAAGTCCCTATATAGTAAACTTCAATGGTCTAAATGAGCCAAAGAAAGGCTGATAACAGCAGTAAAAAGACCCATTGTAATCCTCTATGCAGGCTGCTAGAAGATCAATCCAGATTGCAATGTCTTCTATGGCTTTACATCAAGCATGCGGCCCACAATGAATATATTTGCTGTCCAGTCAGCCACAAGTTTGCCATGCTCACTAAGGCAGAGTAGGCTCTCCCCACATTGCAGGTGCATACTCTGCTAAAATGTACCCGGTGGAGAGGTCGCTGGCGGTAGCGAGGGAGCTTAGTCTTCCTACTCCTCACTGCTCCCTCTCGCGAGCCCTCTGTTGTGATGCCGGGCGCTGGAATATGACATCATTCCGGCATCCGGCATCACTAAACTGCGCGTGAGTGAGCAGTGAGGAGCAGGTAGGAAACCTCCCAAGAGAGGATCCCCAATGGACCCCAGGGAGAGGCCCCACACCAGCTCCCAAAGGTAGGGAACAATAAATAAAATGTGAGTGTGTGCAAGAATGTGTAAATGTGTATGAATGTGTGTGTCTGTCAGTGTGTGTGTGTCAGTGTGTGTATGTCTGTCAGTGTCTGTTTGTCTGTCAGTGTGTGTGTGTGTGTCTGTCAGTGTGTGTGTCTGTTAGTGAGTAAGTGTATGTGTGTGTCTGTCAGTGAGTGTGTGTGTCTGTCAGTGTGTGTGTCTTTCAGTGTGTGTGTTTGTCTGTTAGTGTGTGTGTGTCTGTCAGAGAGTGAGTGTGTGTGTGTCTGTCACTGAGCGTGTCTATTAGTGAGTGTATGTGCCTGTCAGTGAGTGTGTGTTGGTGAGTGTTGCGATGGTCGCGGCTGGACAGTGGAGGACCTGGAGGTGCATGGAGGCACAGTGTGTGTGTGTGCCTGTCACTGTGTGTGTCTGTCAGTGAGTGAGTGTGTGTTGTATCTGTCTGTCTGTCAGTGAGTGTGTGCCTCTGTGTCAGTCAGTGAGTGTGTGTGTGTGTGTGTCTGTCAGTGAGTGTGTGTCTGTTAGTGTGTGTCTGTCAGTGAGTGAGTATTTGTGAGTGTTGTGATGGTCGCGGCTGGACAGTGGAGGACCTGGAGGTGCATGGAGGCACGGTTTAGTAGAAGGATTTACTGGGATTAAGTATAGAGGGGGACGACGACTTGGAATTAGTATAGATGGGGGAACTGGAATTTAGTATAGAGGCGGGACTAGGGTTTAGTAGAGGGGAGCTGGGGTTTAGTAGAGGGTTTTTTTTTTATACTGTACGTTTTTATGAAAATGTAAGTTTTTTGTTTTTTTTTGCGGAACACATCAACTTAAACTTTGTTTATTTGGCCCATGCTGGCCTTTGGGTTTGACATGCTTGCTTTACATAATAGGAACTAGCTGGTGTGATGATGTCAATATGTTTTGTCCCAAGACAAAGTGTTCGACGGCAAACAAAGTAAAACACTATACAATCAATGGACCACTGTCTATATAGCCTAACACACATACCTACAATATTGTCCCCCTCTATGGCTTAAAGGAAAACAGACCCATACTAAAAAAAGCTTATAAACTCAAAAATTAAATTCTAATGAAGCCGAGAATAGAGAATTGAGCAGTGAGATTGCGGGGGCATAATCTATGTATCAAAACTACTTGTTTTGGTGACTATAGCGTCCCTTTAAAATGCATAATAATAAGAGTTAGTATTATTATAATGCCTTATATTCCATCTGCTCATTCAGACCTGCTTTATAGTGAATCAAGGTCAAATTACGTATCATGTCTTCTTATTCGCATTTCATTGCTGCTTCACCAGTACTACCTGTGCATATCAGACCTTATTTGTGGGTGATGCCTGTTCAACAATCTGTCTATCTCTAAAGTCAGGTAGAACCACCTTTTGCTTTTAGAGCAGGCTAAGACAGTGCTTCCTTTAATGCTGGCAGGCCATAACTATTTGTGATCAGATTTAACACCATCCCTGAAGTAGTCCAACTACCAGTTCTTGGGGGATGAGGGGCTCTCGGAATGTACTCTACAATCTGTATTCCTGACTGTTTTTTATCAGGACACTACAAGCACCGTGATCATTTCTTCTCATTGCCTATAGATAAAGTCCACTAGTATGGTGCTATGGTTTTACATCGGATTTGGAAACCACTCTTCATTGTTATGATGATGGATTACACTATTGCATCCCATGACATACACACGTCAGCACGGTTTAAACTTTATGGACACCATGTCATTATTTGGTTAATGGACTACACAGTGAGGATTACATAAATTGGTAAGTCTGTTTGGTTTATCTGTAAATTGTCACTTTAGTCTTCATTTACATCTTTATGAAGACGCAAAAATGGTCAGAACATTGATCAGTTGCAAACTTGTACCATTGTAATACAAAACATCACTTTGATCAAAGCACCCATGAGAACTATTCCTTTTGCACTTTGTATATATGTATTACATTTGAAAAATGGTTTCATGTTCAATCAGATGTTAACTTACTTCCGAAGTTTATATCTCCTTCTCGGTAAATTGAACTTTAATCACATACATTACACTTCTGCAAAGTCTAGCAATCTGTTAACAGAGCAGGAGATAAGAAATTCTAAATTAAACAGAATTTGCCATTAAGGAAGTGTAAATATTAGATTTTACTTGACAGGAAGTGTTTAGGAAGGCTGTGTCAGTAACATGCAGGGAGGTGTGACTAGGGTGTATAAACAAAGTGATTGAATTCCTAAATGGCAGATAATTGAGCAGTGAGACTGCAGGGACATAATCCATACACCAAAGCTGCTTCATTAAGCTAAAGTTGTTTATATATATATATATATATATATATATATATACATAGTAATCTAGATTGAAAAAAAGACTCAAGTCCTTCAAGTTCAATATATACAATGAAGAAAGAGAGAGTCAGCAATACTGGTAATATTATTTTAATAAAGAATTTCTCATTTAGTGGATGTCATTAGAAAAGAGGCAAAATAAAACATCACAGTGGAAACAATTTCACATAGTTGATCAAAAAAGATGTAATTCAATGTAACACTTTATTAAACATTGAAGTACTTATTGTAAGGAGGCTTGAAAACACAGACGATTGCATAAACAACCATTATTTTTGCTCCATTTGTTTCTTCTCTGCAGAGATCAGTAGAAGAGATCAGAGAAAAGGAAAGGAGATGATGTGATATCTTCACATTTAATATATCAAGAAATGTTCGAAATTCGACTTACATAAAAAGTGTTCGGGATACCAAACAAGCTTCAGGTCAGTAATGTCTTAACACAAATGGAATGTATTTGAAATAGCACACTGGGAGTGGTGTAACGTGATAGAACGCACCAACGCTACCTTTTAATGCTGCAAAAAGACCTGCATTTGAGAGAAAGTGGGTAATGAAAGTGACAGAAAGAGAGAAGATTAAAAACAAAACAAAAAAATCTGATATTTGGAATTGACATTTATTTTCTGACTTGTCGGAGTCTTAAAAAACAGAGAATTTGAGAACTCCTAGAACAGACGAAAGCTGAAAGAACCTCAATAGCTTGCCCTTTGGTTAGTCCCAGCTCCGGTCTCAAATTTTTTTTGCTCACGTGTGCCATTACAGACAGAACCTATACGATTTGCATTACAGACTGATCCCACCAATAAAGGCTGTCCAGATTCAAAATGCTGGAATGTTCCCTCGGCACGAGAGATATATAGCAACCGTGGGCGTGCATTTTAAGTTTTCTTTGGGTCTCATCAATGAGGTGTAACTAATACCCTTCTAGGTACACTAAGCATGGGCCAACATCTGGATCACACTTTTTTTTTACCCTCTTTCTAAAACTACATAACATTAGAAATATATGTATTGTGGTACCCCAAACAGTCTCTGCAAGATTACAATGGAAATCCCCAGTGTTGTAAATACAGCTACCAGTCGATAGAGGAAGTAGTGAAGGACAGTGACAGAACTGACAAAAGACATAGATCAGAAGAAGTCATTTATTTGGCTCTTCACCACCCAATTTCTTAACTGCCTTTTTGTTTACCTATTTTCTTTTAGAGTTTTTCGAATAATAAATAGAAATTATGAGAAATAAATTTGCATAGAATACCCTCTCTGTGCCTTATTCAGCAATTACGTTGTTATAATCTAAAACTGACACTTATACACGTTTGTTCGTCCACCCACTGTAAAGCGCTGCGGAACTTGTTGGCGCTATATAAATAATAACATAATAATAATACAAAGTATACCAAAATTATTATCTAAATTAAAACAAAAATCTCTTAACAAAGTTATGAAAAATATGTTTAAAGAATGCAATACTACAAAAAAATCCCTGTGCTGACCTTTCTTGATGAGTTTTAGGGAAACATTTCAAACATACCACTCTAAGCACCAAAATAACTTCAGCTTAATAAAGCAGTTTAGTGTATAGATCATGCTCCTGCAGTCTCAATATTCAACTCTTCACCATTTAAGAGGCAAACCACTTTTGTTTCTGTTTATGCAGCACTAGCCACACCTCCCCGGCTGTGACTCATGGTCAACATGAAACAATGGTTTAATTTTAAATCAGATCTTACAGCGCAACTTGTTTATTTTAACAGTTTTGTCTCATACTCTGTAAATTAAACTTCAATAACAGAAGGCTTCTAAATAAAACTATCTGTGCAATAAAGGGACATTAAACATTAGATTTGTGTAAATCACATGCAGTTGAGGTGTGACTACGGCTGTATAAACAACGTTATTTGACTCCTAAATGGCAGATAACTGAGCAGGTAATCAGAGAGAGGGGAGTAGGTTCTTTAATCTTATAAGATTTGCACATGTTCTAATGTATACAGTTGAAAGAAAAAGTATGTGACCCCTTTGGAATGATATGGATTTCTACACAAATTGGTCATAAAATGTGATCTGATCATCATCTAAGTCACAACAATAGACAATCACAGTCTGCTTAAACTAATAACACACAAAGAATGAAATGTTTTTATTGAACACACCATGTAAACATTCACAGTGCAGGTGGAAAAAGTATGTGAACCCTTGGATTTAATAATTGGTTGAACCTCCTTTGGCAGCAATAACTTCAACCAAACGTTTCCTGTAGTTGCAGATCAGACGTGCACAACAGTCAGGAGTAATTCTTGACCATTCCTCTTTACAGAACTGTTTCAGTTCAGCAATATTCTTGTGATGTCTGGTGTGAATCGCTTTCTTGAGGTCATGCCACAGCATCTCAATCGGGTTGAGGTCATGACTCTGACTGGGCCACTTCAGAAGGCGCATTTTCTTCTATTTAAGCCATTCTGTTCTATGCTTTGGGTCATTGTCCTGTTGCAACACCCATCTTCTGTTGAGCTTCAGCTGGTAGACAGATGGCCTAAAGTTCTCCTGCAAAATGTCTTGATAAACTTGGGAATTCATTTTTCCGCCGATGATAGCAATCGGTCCAGGCCCTGATGCAGCAAAGCAGCCCCAAACCATGATGCCCCCACCACCATACTTCACAGTTGGGATGAGGTTTTGATGTTGGTGTGGCGAAAAAGAGGCACATTTTTCGCCACACATAGTGTTATGTGTTTCTTCCAAACAACTCAACTTTGGTTTCATCTGTCCACAGAATATTTTGCCAATACTGCTGTGGAACATCCAGGTGCTCAAACTGTAAAAGTGCAGCAATGTTTTGTTTGGACAGCAGTGGCTTCCTCTGTGGTATCCTCCCATGAAATCCATTCTTGTTTAGTGTTTTACGTATTGTAGATTCGCTAACAGGGATGTTAGCATTTGCCAGTGACTTTTGTAAGTCTTTAGCTGACACTCTAGGATTCTTCTTCACCTCATTGAGCAGTCTGCGCTGTGCTCTTGCAGTCATCTTTACAGGACGGCCACTCCTAGGGAGAGTAGCAGCAGTGCTGAACTTTCACCATTTATAGACAATTTGTCTTACCGTGGACTGATGAACAGCAAGGCTTTTGGAGATACTTTTATAACCCTTTCCAGCTTTATGCAAGTCAACAATTCTTAATCGTAGGTCTTCTGAGAGCTCTTTCATGCGAGGCATCATTCACATCAGGCAATGCTTCTTGTGAAAAGCAAACCCAGAACTTGTGTGTGTTTTTTATAGGGCAGGGCAGCTGTAACCAACACCTCCAATCTCATCTCATTGATTGGACTCCAGTTGGCTGACATCTCACTCCAATTAGCTCTTGGAGGTGTCATTAGTCTAGGGGTTCACATACTTTTTCCACCTGCACTGTGAATGTTTACATGGTGTGTTCAATAAAAACATGGCAACATTTCATTCTTTGTGTGTTATTAGTTTAAGCAGACTGTGATTGTCTATTGTTGTGACTTAGATGATGATCAGATCACATTTTATGACCAATTTGTGCAGAAATCCATATCATTCCAAAGGGTTCACATTCTTTTTCTTGCAATGTTATGTCTATACATCATATACATTTGTGCACTTATACACATATATCCACAATAAATAAATAACTAAAAAAAATCTATCTTTGTGTAAGACTGCTTGAACTGGGATGCTATATGTTTGTTCCAAAGAGAAACTAATCCAAAGATACATCTAGTGCCCTGCCTGAATAATATTTGTACTATAAAAATGGATACTAAAAACACTATATTTTTTTCAACATTTATAGTGTTTATAATTATGAAGGTCCAAACTCGCTAGGTCATTTTAAGACCAACAAGGGGTGGAGTATAATTCTGCAAACTCAGATAGGGTTAATCTGTAAACTTCAAATTGTAGCAAATTAAAATCCCAATTCCAAGTATTAGGAAACAATAAAAATGCAAAAATGTAAAATGTACAGATGTAATTCAATGTAACACTTAATTAAGCATTGAAGTACTTATTGTAAGGAGGCTTGAAAACACAGAAGATTGCCAAGTTGAATATAGCCAAGTTGAGTATTTTTTTCCAAATCAGCATTTTTAATCTACGTTTTGTTATTTTTGTTAAATTTAGTGAATATCCCCATAAAGTACAAAAGAATGAAATGTGTTCTTATCTGTGTTTAAAATGATGAAATGTACCAATATTTTTTAAAGACTATGTAATGCTTTAGTTGGTCCTATACCCCGGGGAGATTGCTCTCATGTACAGAGAAAATAACACTAAATGTTTCAAAGAAAATGTAATTTGGAAATGAAAATGCCAAGGATATAGTATCTGATTTCATAATCTAATAATAAAAGTTAAAAGCACAGGATGGGAGAAATATGCTTTAAGGTGATTTACGTACTAACGTTGAGATGTAATTTCTGTAACGTCAAATCATAATCCTTAAAGCGTCCTATTCATTAGGATCGGGTTGACATGGGTACACTATTTTTAAAATGTGCTTGCAAAAGTATCTAAAAGGTAGTACTGTAAATGTTATTCTAGAGCTTTTATGACCTTTAGTGAAAATTCAAAAATGTACTGATGGAGATTTGTGGAAGAGATAATTGAACAATAGTTGAATAGTTACCTTTTGGTGACCCCATTTAATGACATTTATCCCATCCTGTGAACGCTAATGTGCTAATCTTGTGCTACATTGTTAATGGTAAATCTGGACCGTTATAGTTAAACCTATCTATTATATCATATTAAACATTAAAAGAGCACTCTACTCACTGTAACCAAACTGCCCAAACTCCGACTGAGTCAAGTGCTCACATCCTGTCATTAAAAGACAGCTTTAGAGTGATAATGTGGAATAGAAAAATCCATATTAACAGAGCAGAAGGTTAGGAGCTTGGAAACCATATTTTTGTGTACAAGGACTCCTATAGTCACCTAGGTGGTCCACCGATCAGGACTGCTGATCTTGAATGCCAGCTATTATGCACACGCCCCTATTATTAACATGGTGTACGCAAGCTGTCATGACATCTCTCATGTTTTGGGGGCATAGTTATGCTAAACATTTTTGGGACTCTAGAAACCTAGGAACCACAACAGGGCACTGGGTGCTGGGCAAGATGCATTTTTATATGATGTAAAAATATAAGAATGAACCTTGCTCGGTACACAGTGCCTGATGTACTAGGTTTCCCAAGAGTGCATTTTTGTTCTGTATTTTGTCCCTTTGGTATTTGACTCAGCTTATTATGTGACTATCACGTTGTCTGACTCCCTTGACTTGACTTTGGCTATGGTTATTGAGATTTTCTGGCTCCCTTTGACCTTGGCTTGTTCCTAACGCTCCGTTCTCATTTTACTCTTAGTCCTAATTTTATCTGGCCATTCTAAGGACCAGTATAGGTAATTTCTGTGTCTCAATTCTGGTAAGTTTATATACTACGTGTAGGGTCAATACGTGACATTGTGAAAGCTTTCAAAAATCAGTGAAAGGTTTTTCATCCAAAGACTGCTTGAACTAAAACCAAAACAACAGGAGGTAATGGTGTTTAGAGTGTTCCTTTAGTTCATAACTCCCTGATCTTTCATTAGTAGACTTGTTTGTTTTTTCATATGCCAATGCTGGAAACTAAAATAGTTTGTTTCCTGTTTGTTTCCTAATTTTGGAAACTGCAATATTTTATTCTCTCTGTTCTGCAGTGACTCACTTTTCCTGTTGCCTTGTTTCTGGTCAACATGAAAAAGTTAATTTCTGACATTATTGGAATAAATGAGATGTAATGTCTAAGGATCTTACAAAACTACATAGAGGTGACCATGCCAATTAAAAATTAATCTGCAGAATTATACGACTACAAAATGTTTAATGGATATGACAGTCATAGTGATTAAATGATATATTATATTGAGTGTTATCTAAAATCTTCTAAAGTATGTTGATCTGGCAGAAACACAATCTATTTTAATCACCTAGCTCCTTCTAGAGCTTAATCACGACATCTTGTACAAATACAAACACAATATGGGTTAACAGAATTTTATTGGCAAACAGGTATAGGAAACAAATTTGCAACATTGTGCAGTATGTTTGTTTAATTAATTCTAATTAATCCAATAAGCATTAAAAGCATTGCTTGGAAACAAATCTGAGCAGCATTTTATTCTTGGATTGAGGAGAGATTGTTGATTATGGGTGTGCCAATTTCCACGCAGAATAGAAGAATCAGGAAGATGAAATCATGAGTAAATGTAACAAAAATGCCTTCTTTTGAATGCTCAAACCAATAACAGTGGGTAATTTTAAACATGTACATGGCAGACAATCTATGCAAATTATTCGGGAATCATGATTCAGACAAAGCAAAAGGTTGTTTAATTTGGCCAATCGATGTGGCAATCCCGTCCATATGATGACCAAATAGAATGTTTTTTTCATCTTTCAAATTTGGTTCACATTTACTCATTTGAGTGTTCAGCTGCTTTTTGAATACATGGATGGGAATTTTATGGCTTTGGTTCAACTGATACCTGGTATATATTCTTATTTTTAGATTATTTATTTATTTGATTTAGTGACTGTCCCCAAACCATCAATCATCTCTATTTTGGTGCCATAGATGGAACTTGTGACAGATCCCCTATCCCTGGATTATCATACTGTTAATTTCTGCTCATTTATTACACTTGGTCGTTTGGTATATGGGATTCACCGAACATATGAGACCCATCTGGTTTGTATACCTAACAAACTACCAAACAGCCAGACCACCCAGGGAAGGCGTGTGCTGCTCATTGACCCTTGTCACCCTTATTCCCACCTCAGTAACCGCAATTACCTCAACATTCTGAGCGGTTTGGTCATCGAGTGCATGAAACTCAAATCGGACACTCGATGGCGCGAACACTGCTAGAACTTCAACTTCCATCAAAGTTCGGTAAAGCGGGATTGAATTGACTTGCATTCGGTGGGAGCAAGCTCCCGAACGAGGGGCATATACTGAGCATATCCACGAACCGTTACATTCGGTACTTTGGTTGTATTTTGTACTCTGGAAAGAGACTGACCACACAGCCTGATTTCATGGATTTATTTTGGGCAGGAGCCTCGTTTGTGGTCGGTCAAACTATAACTTCCATGGAAACCCCGAACCCCTGAACCGATCTAAATGATTTTTGGATACGTTGGTCCCCCAGATCGGGGTTATCAGTGGGGGTGACTTTTGTGGGATTTCCATGTGTTTTGGGGATACTTTCAAGATATTGTAAAATGTATGTTTTCTGTGCCTGGAGATAATTGAGTTTAGTACAGTGCCTGACTCAATTATCCCTCAGGCACAGGGGAGGGATTACCCTGTTTTGTATAGGAGTGTCGTGGACCTGATATCCAATGTAAGTACAGTGTATATTTTGTCATAGTCCCCTCTCAGGTCCTGTGGGGAATGCCCCTGGAAAATGTAATAGAAAACCCCATGCATGGGGACTTGCATATAAGGCCAGTTGTGGCTACCAATAAATCAGTTCCTGCTTACCCTCAACATAGAGTCTCATCTCATGTTTGTAGGGAAGAGCTATACCGGCTATACTGTGATTTGGATTATCGTGTTTAGGATTATTGTAGCATCACTCTGAATAGGGAGAAACCCCTCGGGCGGCAAAACCCCTCTTCCTTCCGAGTGACTGCCACATTTCTGAATCCCGAATGAGCTGAACGGGCTGTCCATTGTCCGGTTCAGTGATTTCATAATTTAGTCATATGGCAGTTCAGAGTTAAAGAACTCAGATGACCCATCAATTGCCCAAAATTCAGACAAATTTGCAATTAAGGATAAACCAAATGCAGATGTCTAGTGTGTTTTATTTTTCACTCATTAACAGAATGATTATGTTACCTTACTGCACTTCACCAATATGTTTTTGCTGTCATAGCCCAGTCTTACATAACCTGGTCTCTGCTGTTACTTCCTTCATCATAAAGAGATGGAGGACCAACTGGATTATTGAATTTTCCAGCTGTAAGTGACTGAAAACAGAAGTTTAACAGATAGAAAGGAGAGGTATAATTGAGATGCATTTTGCCTTACTGATAATGACAGAAAATTATCTTTAAAGTGGCTGAGCCATTTTAAGACTTGTCAACAGAACAAACCCATATGTTTATTTATTTTAAGCTTGAACCATCAGGAATTTGAATGTTAGTTTCCGCTATATTTTCAGTTTGGCTATTTTTAACCTAAATTTGTAACTCACTTAGAATTTTCTCAGAATTCCTGACTTTAGTGATAAATCTGTGACAGTTCTTGTGTGTTCTTGTGATTAATGCAACACAATGAAAAGTATTACAAATATAATTTTCTGGGGTCGTGTGAGTATATTTGACAATATTTTTGGACCATGGGTTAAAGGAGTCCTACCAGCAAAGCAGAACAGAGCCATGCCGCAGCGTGCTGGTAGTCCTAATTATTTGCTATACAGAGAGCAGTGTTCCCTCTAAGCCAGGCTTCCCCAAACTCCGGCCCTCCAGATGTTGCTGAACTACAACTACCATGATTCTCAGCCTATTTATTTCATTCATAGAATCATGGGAGTTGTAGTTTAGCAACATCTGGAGGGCCGGAGTTTGGGGCAGCCTGCTCCAAACACTTTTTTTGTGAACAGATCAGCAATGACATAATGATATGGAAGGATGCAAACATATGGAAGGAATACTTACAGATAAAAACCTTGATTTAGCAGGCGGCATCAATAGCCACACCTATGCTGAATTCAGCTATATGCCAGTTGAAAATCCACGGTATTTACTATCACTGCCTGCAGGATAGCTTCCGACGCAAAACAAAGAGCTCATTGGGGGTCTAGTAAATCGAGCTGATAATCTCCTGTATCTTGTGTTGTATACATTTTGTTCTGTAATAACTGTAGGGCATAAATACCTTGATATTTTTGTAGATCCAATCCTAAATATTTCAGAACTGGACAGTTCCTCCCAAAGAAGGACCACAGATAGAACTAATTCAAACATATTTCTTAAATAAAAACATCCAAGAGTTCTCATGCCTATCCCAAAACACCTTTGCATGCTTTTATATTTCAATCTGATCACAATTATTGTAACTGGGAAATCTAGTCTACACGTCTACAGTTTAACAGTTAACTAGTTATTCAGTGCAAGTGCAAAATAGATAAAAAAAAAAAAGAAGATGATTTAAAGAATAGAGTTTATGTCTGTCCCTTTAACAGGCTCTGCAGGCCCAGGCTTCCCTTCTTTGATCCTGTTGCTGTACAGAATGCAATATAAATGACACAGCAAGTCTTGGCAGGTAAATAACTTGCAATAGCAGAACACACAAAGCAAACTGAAATGTTAAAATTCACCCAGCAGGTAGCAAAGTGGGTTTTATTTTAGAAACCCACATTGACATATTGGAGGGGACCAAGCCGTATGCAGAAGACATCGATCTAGGATCAATAATCTGTGGGCTTCTCTGCAGCGGCCCTCAAGCACATGGGGTCTTTGACAATTATTTGTAACACTTTCATTGCCTTCGGCTCAAAGGCAAACAAAACACAGATCGACGAAAAGTACATATCGTTATTGTTATTTTGGCAGCAGTACACATAATTATATGTTAGTGCACCCCGTCCCCCTGTACAGCTTCTTGTTAGTATGGACACATAAAATAACTGCATTCAGGCCCATGTGAGGTTTATTACTTATGTTTGACATACAGAATCACGGCATTTAGCCCCCTCCATATCTACCTCTTATTGCTGCACTCATATTTAATCTTTGCTTAGCATATAACTGCCTCCCACTCACACAACTGAATTCTAGTTTTTAGTGTCCAGCATTCTCCTGTATAGTATCTAATTTTATTACGCACCTAAAATCCGTGTGTCCTGCACCCCAGCCCATACAAATATTTTAGTATTTAATTTTCAAAACCTTATGTGTTTCTCTTTGCCGTTAGCACACAAACAAAAATTCTATTTTTTTTATATAAACTGAATATAAAATGAACTAAAAAACAACAATACATAAACAGATAAGTAAAAACAAAAAAAACAACAGATAAATAAAACACATCCAACTATCCTGTTTATGCGTATTATTATTTACTACTTACTATACAAAGATTTCCAAGACATGAAAATATGCATTTTTGTGAATTAAAAAAAATGTGTAGATATATTTTAAAAACAAACAAACATGTGTACATCTATTAAAGAATGAACTGTGAAGAAGAGTACATAAGTGGTGGAAAGTTTGGCAAATTGAGGTTTGTGTGATATTATTATATACTTTTAGCAATTGCTTAATTGACGTAACTACATGTACAATATTGTTTTTAATATTCTTTTTGACATTATTAAAGTAATAAAGACCAGTACAAATCAATACATATAAGTGTAACATAAAATATTTATTTAGTGTCATTAAATAATTATGTTGTTTAATTTATTTATAAATTGGTGCAAAGCTAATTACTAATCAATGAATATGATATTTTCCTTTGCATTCTGTCCTTGCTAAAGGAATACTCCGGTCACCATAACAAATGCACCTTGATGACGTTGTTATGGTGCCTGAGGTCCTAAGCTTACCTTTCATCCTTAAGGGATTAAACTGTTTGCATACAGTTTAATCCCAAAATGACCCAGATGGTGCCCTTCATTCAGGTCCATGTCTCTCCTCCTCTGGCCCTGCTCCAATGCAGAAACTTTTGACAGGGGTGCCATTATTGGGCTGAGAGTGCCGGCTGACTCTCTCGGCCTCTAAATGGCTTCCCACTGAGAGCAGTGCACTCAGCACTAAACAGGTATGCACCTTTCCAGTGCATTTTCCCACTAGAGGTGAAGTAGTTACGGTGCCTGGAGTGTTCCTTCAAGCTTAAGGCATGAAAGCCAAAAAGCTTGCCATTTATGATTTTATAAACTGGGAAGTGAACAGGAAATTGCTAATTTTATGTCAAACTTCCTGAGATGTAAAAACAGATAGAGATTTTTTCTAATTTTCCAAAAAATTGAGATTTACAGTTTTGTGAATAATCACCCATCCCCTCAATATCTTTAACTGTGAGTCCTGTCCTGGGGTTTGTGGACCAGCACATTTTACATGCAGGACTTCCATAGCTTCTTATCAAGCATTGTTTATGTACTTGCAAACCGGCTAGATGACATGGTTATCAATATCCTCACTGGAAAACCTTTTGTACATAGGTATTTAACTAGCCAGCAGCCAGGCCTATTACCAGAAAGAGGCTACTTAAGGCATGTCTCTCCTTTGTTTCACATGGTCATATATTTGTGAGACACATCATACACCAATTTGGAAGTGTGTTTCCTCTGATGTAATTTGTTCACACAATATACTTGTTGGCTACTTGTATAAACGCTTTTAAAATCAGGCACTCTGACTGACTGCTGAACTTCTTTCCAGTCTCTGAGTTGGAGTGTTCCTCCAGTGTAGGATTATTTTCCATGAGTCTAGCATCATGTTGAGCTTTTGGCCACACTATTGGCTTGGGGAGGAAAGAATATTCAAACTACCAATCACTTCAATACTATCTACATGCTAATTGAGATTTGTTATCTGACTTCACTCTTCAAATCTGGTTGGCTATAGGCTTTAGACTGTACTTTTCAATGCTTGATTGTACAAAACACTTTCATTTCCCAAAAGGTGGAATAATAATCAACACACTAGAATTTAGTTATTTGTGGTTGAATAGGTCCATTTTAACAATTTAGGCAGAATATGTACTACCATGGTTTCTTTCAGTTGTGCTTGTGCTTCACGCTGCTAGTTGGACAATGACTAGTTACATCTCTGATCTCTTTTTGCAGGTTGGAATAGTATATTGTAGAGCAATTCTATGTAAAACATGCTACTTCGTAAACCTATGTGTGCCACCATCATTATTCTTACTGAGTTTGAAATAAGACCCTAGTATTAAACCATTCTGAAAGATGAATGTCCAGTATTCTCTCCCCAGCAATAAGACCTATCCCTCTGAATCTGGAACCCATCTAGAAGAACAGAAGTGTTTGCAAACTTTCATCAGTATCTGCATGCTGGCTCTTTTGCAGCAACGGATGGTCTGTGACACTGAAATAGCATGATTAATCTGCTCAATGCCATTCAGTGCCTGTTAAACTCTACGCACTGTGTGTTGTGCACTGTCATCGTCAGATGTCCCACCAGCTGCTGTCACTTTCAGCTTCCGAGACAGGGTTTATAGACGACATCAAGACAGTAGTTCTTTAACCCCTTAAGGACCAAACTTCTGGAATAAA
Organism: Pelobates fuscus; assembly: GCF_036172605.1. Lineage (NCBI taxonomy): Eukaryota > Metazoa > Chordata > Amphibia > Anura > Pelobatidae > Pelobates > Pelobates fuscus. Next base: position 123,874,480 of record NC_086327.1, on the reverse strand, counting down.
AGGGAATCATGACATGTCACACATGTCATGTGTCCTTAAGGGGTTAATGTGAAAAAACATGCTCAGAAGCATTTCAGCAAAAGACCATCGAAATATATTTCAATGGTTTATGGTCAGTTTCTTCAAAGATCGTGTCATCAGAACAGAGATAATGATGAGTGCTAAGCTCGGACATTTCTCTTCATAATAGGCATCGTTTTTCTCAGTAAGGGTTAGCATCCTAAATGCAAAGAAAACATGTTTCCTACTTGCAGTATGCAACATTAAAGACCTTTTTTTACCTGAGTCACTTTGACTGATAATGTATTTTTTTGCATCATAATGATACTGAGCAGGAAAATCTTTGGCCTAGTGTTTGACGTCCTGCACAGTATCATCATACTTAGATAGCTATTGCCAAAATGCATCCTTGTCCAGTAGCCATCGCAAGAGCTCATTTAGCTCTAGTGGATGTTTAAGACATACGTCAGGTTAAAAACCTAATTCAATAAAGTTCTACATCTGTCACCTGTGTCATCTCCAGCGTGACTCTGATCTTCAGCCTCAGTCCCTTCATCTTCTTTTATCTTATTTTTATGGCCTTTTATTTGCAGATACATTGTCAGCTCTCCACAATCCCAGTTTAGCAAATAACTTCAATTATTTTTATTTCAAACCCAACAAGAAGATTAACCATAATCACATACATACACACTGTACTCAACCCTTGCAGATAAACATTTGGAGATAATCACAAGCCTTTCAGTGATGTTATTTACAATATCCGGGTCTTTTTTGTACCAGGATGATTTACTAACTTTGGTTTCCGTATTTCTATTCAGGAAGTATGACAGCTGGCTTTCCTATCGAAAACATCAGAACTGCCAAACTTTAGTCAAACTTGCCAACTGGTAGCAGAAGTAGGTCCCTCGGGTAGAATGCCCACTGTTACAATTACCATCCTTCTGCTTAACTTTCTAATGCTGGACACATCATTAATGGGAAATAAACCCTGGCTGTTTGTGTCCTAGAATGGATACATTGACCAAGATTTAAACTTGAGCTAAGTTTAGTAATGATTACCACCAACAGTCCTAATCTTTCAAATAAGACTAAACTTCCTCATGACAGCTTCATTGCCAGCACACTTATGAGGTAAGAGAATATGCCTAACCTTTCCTTAAGAAGAGGTTAAAAGGGCACCTTGTGAGGCTAGAAATACATATTTATTTTGTTATTCTTAGACAAAATATGGGCTAAAATATTTAATTTGCTTATCTTGATTGTAAAAATATCAGTCAGGTCAAGACTGGACGTTCAAATCGACCCAAAAAATAATTGATAGCAAGCCCTCTCTCTGCTATATACCAGCTGGTAATACATATGGGAAAAATAATACATAAACATCAGCCAAGATACTCAATTTTAATGCACAAGGCTTGCGATCAATAACTTTAAACCCGTCGGAAAAAAACATAAGAATCTCCATATAAATTAGGCACCTCGACCAGCTATAAGTATAGCATTACTGTATATACCATAACTGTATTCATGTATAGCATAGCATGTAGTGGCCAATCATTGTACTGAAAAATATAAAATTATGAATATATTTTGCAATATACTGGTTGCTTTATTGGTATATAGTAAATAGAGGTAAATAGAGGGAAAAAAAACCATAACCAAATGCACAAGTCTACTAAACACCCCAACTTCTAAAAAGCTTTTACAGTTTTCTAGCAATTAAATATTTCCCAAAATGTAGAGGTCATGACAAACAGAAAAAAATATATTCAAATCAAGTATACATGGCATTGTGTGCTTTCTTTATAGTTCGATGATGTTTAAATCAGGAATTTTTAGAGGTCAAGGAAAGCATTCTTAATTCATCCAGGAGTTTAATAAAACATATTTGCCTTTGATGAGCAATGTATATGGAAATATTATAATCTTTCAATGTGGGAACATCATTGGGATGGATTGTGGTCCATCTGTAAAATAGCCTAAACTCTCTGTCATTATGGATAACTCTACGTTTAACATTTTGGAAACATACAGTGTAAATGAAAGCATCTATGCTCTTTCTCCAAACAGAAACCCATCCAGATACAGTATTTTTAAAGCTGACTCACTAGAGCACATATTATTTGCTCATGGATCCAGGTTTTTCAATCCTTCCAGTAGGGTCTCTATATATTTGAGTTCTAGACTTGAATACAAGTAGTTTCCAAACAGTAGCTCTGCCACAACTATCTCTGTGACACGTTCATTTATTCCTGTCCTGAGTTTCAACTTGTATCTACTGTTTCACTTTACTGCTAAAGTCCTTTGATGCGTGGAATAATGGTATCTTTTCATTTTTTGGAGAGAAAAAAAAAATGCGCGCTGACACGCTTAAAAATGTTGCAGATTTTGTGACCAGCGTGGGTGAAATCTTTTTGGATATTTGTCAATTATACCAACTTTGAAAATGCACGTATTCAAGGAGTAATTATCCAACTTCATTTACTGTACATTTGACATATACTGCAATTAGTCAATCGACCGAATATGATTTGACTTTGTAACAGCATTTTTAAATGTGATTTTGTAACAACATAGTTAAGATACTTTGCTACATCTGTTGTTTGTCAATCTCCTGCATTTAGAAATGTTGTAAATACTAGAAAAATATGTTCTGTGTTTATTTTACAAAATCAAAAAAATATATAAAATGTTCAATAGAACACAAATGGCTACTTAAACACAAAAAGTTTCGGCACAACCACTATATACTAATAAGCAACTCTACCTTAGCAGGTTACAGTGAAGGAACGAACTGTTTGACATTGCATAGGTACAGGTGCACTAGCTTAATGGGGTCGTTAGCGTTTTTACTGCATTGTAGGTATTATCTATGTTGCTGCTGATCTAGTTAACGCATGAACCAAGCTTGTTTGCAGGATATACTCACATATATATTGATGTATCAACGTTACATTAATTAAGCTTGATAACCAAGACATATATTACAGTCCACCTGTTTTCACAACTCAATGTTCTAAGCTTGTTTAAAAAATATAAACTGAGGCTGATAATTCTAGGAGATTTTGCAATTTCTTATGATGATCCTAACCTGTATAACCCCTGCAAGTCTCCCTCTCTTTATTCTGTACCACCATAACCACATGCCTCAATAAAAGAAAGATTGGGGAAAAAAAAGTTTCTTAAGAAGTTAAGAAGGTGTAAAACGATTATGTAATATACATTTGGGTATTGTACTATGAGACAATATTGGAATTATCTGAAAGATTTAATTTCCAATGTAACATAATTTTGTTCCAACTCGTCCATATCCTGACCCTAAGTTGACGTATTGGTCCTACTGGTTCTTAATCCCAGGGATCTGGAAAAAGTATAGACTGTAAACTCAAGAATCACATGTAGTGCAGTAAAATCAATGGTCCTAATCAATTAGGTAGCTTACTGCAGATATGTGTAGTTTATTGCAAAGGAGTTACAACAAGAATCGCTACAGTTATTATTTTAGCAAGATCCATACTGCATTTCCATCAATCAAATGATCATTTAACCAAAGTCCAAAAAGGAGGGTCAGTTGATCACACCTTGAACTAATGAGACAATTTTAGACAGTTAATCATGCAACCTTCTACTCTCAAGGCCAACCATTGTATGTTGATATCTTTTTATTCTGACTGCAGAATAACTTTGCCTATTGTTCCTCTCTGTTACTGTAGAGTTTATGTAGGCATACATCCAACTCAAGTGATAAGGACTGACAGTATCTCTTGCCAAATTGCAAAACATGCAGAATTAAGCTCTTTTAACCTCCTTCAGAAACCTCTAGGAGAATACACATTTCAAAACAAAAAACAGCATAAATTACTTTGCAAAAAAGAGCAATTGTTTGTTAATAGTTCTACATTTCTGTTTTTTTCTATTTCTTTTTCTTCTTTTTCTTTTCCTTTTGTGCTCTTACTTTTTCTTGCCAAGTCAGAGTTTATGGCTATGGATTTTTTTTAATTTTGACCACAAGACATGTTCTTTTGTTAAGCCATTTTGTTTTTCCTGTATAAAAGTGATTGTTTTGTGATGGTATGATTGTTGTATTATTTATGAGCATCTTTGTATACTTTCTACTCATAATACAAAAAGGATTTAAAAATATGCATTTTTACCAAACACAACATTTTGGACATTTAGGTTCTTTTATGGAACTGGGCACTCAAAATGGAAGATTACATTTAATGTTGAAAAATGCAAAGTTATGCACTTCAGCGTAAAGAATGCACAAGCAACATATACCCTTAATGAAAACTAATTATAGATAACAACACACGAAAAGGACTTGGGAATTGTTATAGACAACAAACTGTACAACAACGTGCAATGTCAATCAGCAGTGGCTAAGGCCAGTAAGGTATTGTCATGCTTGAAAAAGGGCATTCATTCTCGGGATGAGAATATAATTTTGCCTCTTTATAAATCACTGGTTAGACCACATATTGAATATGCTGTGCAATTTTGGGCACCTGTTCTAAAGAAGGATATTAAGGCACTAAAAAAAGTGCACAGTAGGGCTACAAAATTAATAAAAGGAATGGAACATATCAGCTATGAAGAAAGGTTAACAGATTTAAACCTCTTTAGTTTAGAAAAACATTGCCTCAGAGGGGATATGATAACATTATATAAATATATCCAGGGCCAATACAAACCAATGTGGGGAAATCTATTCACAAACCAGACTTTACATAGTACTCAAGGTCATGCGTTTAGACTGGAAGAAATAAGATTTTGTCTAAGGCAAAGAAACTATTTTTTTTACTGTAAGAACAATAAGGATGTGGAATTCTCTGCCTGAAGAAGTGGTTTTATCAGAGTCCATACAGATGTTCAGACAGCAACTAGATGCATACTTGCAAAAACAACATTTTCAAGGATCGAATTTTTCAGTGTAGGGTAATAGCTTCTTAGTCCAATCATTAATCTGACTGCCATTCTGGGCTCAAGAAGGATTTTTTTTCCTAATTTGTTGCAAAATTGGAAGTGCTTCAAACTGTTTTTTTTGGCCTTCTTTTGGATCAACAACAAAAAAAAAAAAACAAATGTGAGGAAGGCTGAACTTGATGGAGTGTTGTGAATATCGCTTTAACTGACATTCACAATCGGGGTACACCAGATCCTGGGGGCTATGATTTTCAAAGATTTAACTGATTGTTTGTATTAGTGTTTTTATTTTCTTTTGTTTTGATTTTTCCAGAAGGAACCATTTTTAGATCCTGGGTCTTCTCTGGTTGTTTAGGGGTTCCAGGACTCAATGCATATATTTCAAGTAATTTGTTCATAAAAAAAGTTGTGGTCAATGATCAATGAGCTGTTGTTGACTGATACGTTTTGCAATTACATTTTCTTTGAAGCATCAACCTCGTGCAGCAGTACCAGTAGCATCAGTTTAAAATACCTAGCTTATAACAAGATTTATCAGGACTTTGTGGTATCACCAACTGCTAATCTTGTCAGAAAAAGGGTGTTAAATCCCACATTTAAATGTAATTTCATAAGAGTCACTAAATTAAAAAATACATATATTCTTAAAAAGCTGAAGGTTTTAATTTCCCTGCAGGCCACTTATAATTGCTAACCTTGGTGATGCAGTCAAAAGAAATATATTTATAAAGATGCAGGGAGTTAAACAATGTATTCCTGGGCTGATAATATATTTTATGAAATAAATGTAAGCATGCCATTTTTTTTTTACTGTAATTTTGAAAAAGGAGCACAAGACAGTGTAGACAAAAATAATAGCGCACATTAAAAACACAAAAACAGCAAATAGTTTGTGAAATTTAAATGCTACCTACGTAATTACTGCCGTTGTTAAGGTCAGAATAAAATCAACCATTTGAAATATGCTGTCAGTGTAAGTATAATTTTACATTTCTATACAGAAGCGAGTAGAAAACTCTCCTTAATTCCCTAATTAAGGAAAAACAAGCAGGCCTGTGCAAATGTAAAGATTTTGTTTAATTATATATTTTTTTATATTTGTACTCTTAGTATTCCTGTTTTTAAATTTTTATTGTGATAAATGTAGACTTCAATGGCGACATTTTCAAATTATTATATCTCAATAATGCGAATATTGCAAAAAAAAAGATTTAAAAGAAAAACAAATCTTACCGATTGGTGACCAATACTTTTAGTAGTTAATGTTTAATACATTTCTTTCCACAATAAAAATATACGTATTGGTTTGTATGTATTGTGCTGATGGCTGACCCTAAAGCAGGAGAGCAATGATCTCTACTTACATTAGACTATTGTTTTTGTTTTTTTGTGGGAGTTATCAGGCAACTGATGATAATTGAGGAATTTTGTTAACACGCCTTCAAATACATGAAAATGAGGGGCTAAGGAGAGGAAGAGAGTAAAATAAGAGAATAGTGTAAATATTGTTTTTCAAGGAATTGGGGAGGGGGCCATTTGACATTAATCTGTTACTGATTTGGAAAAAAATATTTAAATTCGTAATATTTTTAAACATTCAAACTCCACTTTTACTATTAAAGGAACTCTGCCGGCACCATAACAACATCATAGAAATTAAGTTGTTAATGTCCCAAGAGGTCCCTGGTGCTGGCTCACCTTAAGGGGTTAAACAGTTCCCGAACGATCTGACCCCAAATATTGTGTTCCAGCACTCAATTTCACTGCCCCTTTGTTCCAGAAGGCTCTTGCTGAATCGGGCAGCGGCGCTGCTGATTGGCTGAGAGTGGTGATGCTGATGCTCTCAGCCAATCAGCGACTTCTCATTTATAAAACTGGCTTGAAAATGGTAAGTTTATTTTCAAGCCAGTTTTATGAATGGGAAGTCATTGATTGGCTGAGAACATCAGTGCTGGACTTTGGGGTTAAACTGCTCTCAGCTAGGCAGTGGTGCCGATGCCTGATTCTGCAAGAGCCTTCCGGTTTGAGAAAAAAATGTAAGGATAGAAATGCAGGAAGATTCAGTGGTAAAACACACTTTGGGTAAACTGTTTAACTCCTTAAGGTGAGCCAGAGTCAGGGACCTCCTAGCACCATAATGACCTAATTTCAATGAAGTTGATATGGTGCCCAAACTAGCCCATTAAATCCTTGAGCAGAACATAGTTCAGACTTGTGTTTATGTAAATTTTAGAACATATCTGTTAAACTGGGCCTCTCCCAACCTGCTGTTGAACTACATCTCCCATCATTCTCAGTTGTAGCTTTTATATTGTTTTGGGAATTGTTTTCCAGTAACTGCAGAGCAGGGCATAGTTCAACATATCTGCCTGGACTACATTAATTAGAGTGTTAAATAAAATATTGTGTATTTGTTATTCTTAGTAATGCCTTGGGGATTTTACCAGTTCATCCTTCTATGCTATTTTAATTATGTTAGTTTTACCCTAGCAATTCATTTTATGTAATTCTATAATCGCCAATAAAAAGAATAACATTGAGATTTACTAATCACTGGATTGTTTTGAAATGATAACGGAATTGCAAACTTAAGGCTAAAATATGTGAACTCTAAATATAATAGAGTTAGATGATTTTCCAAACCAGCTCTTTTTGATTGAATTAATGTTTAGTGAATATACCTTTTTCCCAACGTGTCGATTCTCACGGTTATTGTATGGTTTACAGTCAATCTTATACTCTTTTGTACTTTTCACAGTCTTCAAATATTAATACATTTTAAAGGATACTCACTCCGCTGGGTGTACCTGGTAATGTAAGCATCCCGATGATCACTTACATGTAAAGGAATCAATATATTCTGAATGTTCCTTGCTTTCTCTCATCTATTGAAGCAACAACAGACACAATTATGTTGAATTTAGAGGTCAGACAGACATTTCCATGGAGTATTATTCGTAGAGAATATAAACACTTATTTTAAAGCAGTGGTATTCTTGCTGTGGGGAGAAGTAAAGCATGATTGGATATCTCATTTCTCTCCATCTTGGGGCTTGGGATCATAAAAGACTCCTACCAGTCCTACCAGGAGGGAGTAAACAGCAGATCTTTATTCCAGTTCTTTTTGAAGGGTTGCCCACGAAGATGAGAATAGAACACACAAAGTCAACAACAGCAACAATAAGTCTAGCGCAGAGAGTGAAGATGGTAATAGGACTATAAACGAATATAAAGATACGAAAAGGGCAGCAGTGGATTTATAGAGACGTAATATTCTAAAAAGCAGTCTCCTAGAGTGGTTAAGGTGAAATCCTAAAAAAAAATTACAGAGTGACGGATTGTTTGTTTATTTGTGTGTCGAAAGATGATTACAAAAGACAAAATGATAAGCTACAGCTGAATCAAAATGCTTTCTCTAATGTTTCATTATTGCATTGTTGTTAGAATGTGGGGTACAAACTCCCGAATGCTTAAATTAAACAATTAGTACATTTGCATATATTTGCATATTATGACTTTTGTCGACAGAATCCATTTCATTTTGTTTCTGTTTTTCCTGTCTTTCCCACGTTTGGTGACAGAAGAGAAGAGGCAAATGTTGTAGTGAAAAAGGTGTAAATGTGAAGTGAGATGCAAGTCATTCCTGTTTCCATTATAGACCATATGCTTAAATATTTTCACAGATAAGATAAAATCGGCAGAGTGTGGGGCGTTGCTTTATATATTTGTATTAAAAACAGCAGAGCGTTGGATTAAATAAATAGCGAGTTATCTAACTGTAGATAATGGGTTACTGATTTATATTGTGCGGCACCAAAGGATATGATCTGTCATTACATTTTCTGAAGTTGGCCTAATCTAAATAAGCGAAAAGGATAGAATTCTTTTTAAAAAATGCCTTGACACCTTTCTTATCAGGATCTAGGTAAGAAAAGATTAAACTTTTTTTCTCGGTAAACACATCCACTACGAGACCCTGTTCTTTGGCCCATGGGAGCTGTTTTAGGACAGCGGAGTAATACTAACGACCTCTCTAGGTGGATAACATTCTCTTTCTTTTCCAACTATTCTGCGATGGGCATTATCTGACATAGTACTGGCCCTCCGAAGGGTTTATGTCGGCCCTTTTAATACGCATATCGGAGGAATCATTACCCTAGAGTCCCAATTAGCTCAAATCCAGACTCTGATAATTACAGTTTGATGGGAACCTGCGGCTGTTATCCACTGGCAGAAATGAAGCAGGAATGTCTTCTTGTAACACAGAATGTTCTCTGGGCAGAAGAGGTTTTTCTGTCACTTTTGACCACCTAGAAGATTAACCTTTTAGCCACCACATGAGTGCAATGCCAGTCCTTTTGGGAATGAAGTATTTAAAATAATGCCTTGAATTTCAACACATGCAAGATCTGGATGATATCCTAAGATATAAAATGTTCAGAAAAGTACAAAGAAACACCATCATAAACTGCTTACAAATCAATTACTCGAACAGTGATAGCTATCGGGGGATCTTCCCTTCCAAAATTAGGAATTGCGTGAATGCAAAGAATGATACACATTTGCTATTTTTTTATTCCATTCTTTGCGCAAGACAAACAGTTTAGCAATGCAATAAAGGAGCCCCAAGTTTATCCTAGAATAAAGTTTATATTTTGCCAATCATCTGATGTCCAGTCTCCTGCTGTGATAACGTGGACTCTGTAGCCAGTATTGGCACCCTGGGACGGCTCTGGGCCATGTGAGTGGTAGTCCTATTTTTATATCCCACGTTTTATATTTTTATACAGTACACACTATGTTGTTTTAATTTTGTTTTAGGTATTCTGTTATATCCCAGTGGATTCTAGTGGTTGTATTGTCTGTGTTTTTATACCATACACTTTAATACTGGTGACTCTATGTAGACTGATATCTTGTTATATTTATATTTGTCACGTTGTGTTTGTTTTGGGAAGCGCTTTGTATATAATTTACATAATTAGGTTTTGGGGACCTCACTTCTATTATCAGAATTTTATCCATAAGAAGCACCTTTACACACTCTTCTTGTATATTTAACAACCTTTTAAGTTTTCTTTTTTAACTTTTATTTTTTTGGAATATCAATCCATAATGGGAAAAAAAAACCATAATTAACAAAGTGAAGTAGTCAATAGGTTCAAATCACAAAATATCGAAAAAATTAAGCATTACATTGAGAAATATGTTAATTTGGCTGACCCATCCCGATGAAAGCATTGATGTCTTTAAAGTGTCCATTGATAAAATTAATTGATTGCTGCTTTCCCATCCTGGAACTATTAAGTTCCCTTATATAGTCCATAGAACAAGCATCTAACGTGAGCTTGGCCAGTGTCCTAAAATAGTTATATTTTACGAGTATTGTGATCAGTTATGACATTCACTAACAACTAACAGTTACATTTGTAAATCACTTTGAGTGTTTTATATATATATACATGAAACCAAGAGGGCTGAACTCACCTGAACATGCATACATTATAGGGTGCTGCTGGGGTCAATATATACAACATACAAAATACACAATCCCACGCACTCGCTTATTCACTAAACAATCATTTCAAATGTCACAGATTATAATAGTGTTATTTAAAAACACCTCACCTAGGCAAAAAATAATGGGGGCTTAGTTACATTATATGATCATATATTACATAAGCCTGCCAACTACGTCAATGTACCCCATATTCAGCAGGTCCTATCCTAGTAGCAGCCTAATGCCTGCCCTTATGTGATCAATCCACTTACTTGAGAAATACTTCCTTACTGGGACGCTCTGCAAGTCAAGGCTAAATAGGATCCTGGAATGAGGCACCTGTGACAGGGAGGGGCGCAAAACCAAGGAGTTGGCTTGGACTTCCAAATATATAAATGAAACCAAGAGGGCTGCACTCACCTGAACACATATATATATATATATATATATATATATATATATCAGGCAGACAGATATTGCTATTCTTATGTATGGCGGTAATCATTTATTCAGCTGTATCGGGTGCCAAATAATTAATAGTTTTGTGTTTTATCTGGTCCTCGGGTTTAAAACACTCATCTCTGGCATGCTTTCACATACTTTCAAATTGGCACAGTTTTCTTTTAGAATATTGAAGAGGTTGCCTTGACATGCATTTCGCTTGATTATCACCCCTGAAAAAACAAGGACACTACTCCGATCAGTAATTGAGAATATATTATATAAAGATTTTTGGAGAAAAAAAAATTCTCATTCTTTTTCTATCACAGTCACTTTTTTCTGCAATAAAATTCAAGAGTAAATATCAATACAATTACACATCTTTTAACATGTGTGTAAGAGCCTCTCTCGCAAATGTTCAATAATTCTCTCCTAGCTTATGGACCACAGAAAATGGTGGTACTTGTTGTTTATCAGCTAGGGGATCCCAGTTTTACACTCCTGATTTAAAAAGTAGCAACAACTTTAGTAAATCCCAAAAAGGGGATTTCTGGCTGTATGTATGTGGTATATTGTAACCACATGAGTAAGGGTGACATAAAAAAGATGAGAGAAAGACGTTAAAAAGAGAAAAAGACAGAGGGGACATTGATGCAGATGATAGGATATAATATCAGAGACACAGAAAGACAGATATTAAAAATAAATTGACATAAGATTAGAAAAAGACAGAGAGACAGAGACACAATGGTAAAAATACTGAGAAAAGACAGATAATGACAAAGAGAGACATGTAAAAGATGGGAAAGAGATTGAGAGAGACACGAACAGACAGAGACATAAAACATTGAATGAAGACTGGCAAACAGACAGAGAAAGATAGAATGGTCCAAAGACTGGGAGATCTAGAGAGAGACACAAATGAAATTAGAAAAAGAATGAGAAACAAAGCTAGTGACAGAGTCAGAGAAAGAGATAAACTAAAAATTTAAGACTCAGAGCATGGGACAAGAGAGACACAGAGATTTAATGTCAGAATTACTGAGATAGGCACAAAGATAGCCAAGTTGGGAAAAGGCTGAGACTGAATAATGAAATTTCTTTGAACTTGAAGAATTATTCAGTAAAGTGAGAATTCAAATTGAATTCAACGTGAATTTCAAATGTATCCCCAAATAGCTAAATTAACATGAGCTACTTAGGAAAATTCTCTAAGTAAGCTATGCTTCAAGTTTGACTCCTTTGGCCTAAAATTTAAAATTCACTTCAAACTCACTTTGAATTCTCAATTTAAAATTCTGGTGTAAGAGACAGACCTAAAAAGAGATACATAATGAAGAATTGGAAAGACAAAATATAGGATAACATGGAAAAAGACTAAAAGAGAAACCCAGAATGCACAAACAAGATGACTCAAATACTGAGAGACAGAGGTATATAGAAACAAACACTGACAGAAAGACAGACAGACCCAAAAAGAGACTGTGATTAGATGGACAAAAGGCAGAGACTGAGTCAGATTGTATGTTGGTTTAATTTTGGCAAGCGTTAATTAATGGGTATCATTTAACATATTTGGGATTGAGACAATGATCTAACTTCATTACCAACACAGAAAAAATAATTTCGATATATGTTTGTTCAACTGTAATTATCTTTTTTTGTATTAAGTGCTCCCACACATTTTCCATATTATTTTTTTTAAATGATTGATGGTGCTTACTTTTCATACTCAATACACACATTACTATAACTAATCTGATTAAGATACAGAACATGCAGAACAAAATTAAGAATTATTTTTTTTTTCATTGGTGTGTGTGCAGCTACGGAAAATACATCAAAATAATTAATTTTTCTACATTTTGGAAATGCTTCATATTGCAAGGATTTATATTACAGGTTCCACATTACAAGGAGTGCATTATTGCTCCAAATGTCAAGTATACAGAAATGAATATAGAGGGTTGTGTGTTTCATCGTGGACACCCAACTCAAAACAGATACACACTTTCTATTTCTATATTTCCTATTTTTTTTTGTTTACAAGTTTTATATATTTTTTAGATTATTCCCGGAATTCTAGCTGCCATCACAATGTATATTTTTAGCAATGTACACTGACAGATCTCAGCATCAGGGGAAGAAACATGTTCTCTCTCTGTGTGCTATTAACTGAGTTCTGGGATAGCTCAGAGAACCCAGCACAGAGTTGCATCTGTTCATTCTGTGTCTGTGTGAAAGTATTGATTGCTGAAACTGTTGTGTGTTCAAAAGCATCATGTAAGTAGGCAAACCATGGGTTACTGGGAGATCCTGTTAGGGTTCCTATTGACCATGTGGGTCGCCCTTGATATCCCTATCACGTGGCAATATAAAAATGGTGTGATGGGACCTAGCCAAAAGGAAACTCAATCCCACACTGAATACTTGTCACATCTGTTTTTTCAACTTGGTGCCACTAAATTTTGCCCATGCTGACTCATGGGTACTCCAGGTGATCATTGACACCTGGGTTTCACTACACTGAGCAAGGATTCAAATCTGCTTGCCCCAAAACACCAGGACATTTCATTGTGATCTGACTGAAGACATAAAAGTCCACTGTTGCTAGGATAACATGGGGTCTCCTTTGAACCTTGAGTGGTTAAGGTGGTGGAGAGGGCACATTTTGATGTGTCCTTTAATTTATTTTTATGCCTTGACCCGATCCTGTGTTTGTTTGGAGCTTAATGCCATTTCTGAGCCACTGAACAGCATTTGGGAGCATCACAATGTGGCAGAATAAGGTTGGTGTACTTTTCATCTACATCATGAATGTATCTATTTTTGTTTTATCTATAACAGGCTCAGATGTAGACAAGAATTCCATCCTAACCATCTAAGATGAAGTTATCTGACAAACTGTTTTTCTTTTTGTTTGTTTTTAATATGTTGATTTGAGCAGATTTTGACACGTTGTGACTATTTTTAACATTTTTGAATATTATCGAGCATATACACCTACTATCTGTCTATATGGAGTAACATCGACTTGACACCAAATTGAGAATGATACATTTCTTACCTGGGCTTTCTGTCAATCTATTATTTTATGGATTTCTGTTTGCTTTTTTGTTTATTTTTATCATATGCATATCTTAAAGTGATTTTTCTTTATCATGTTTGTTCATATTTATGTGAAATAACCTGGTACGCTGCTTATCTAAGTTCTGAAACATCCCTTGGGGGACATCAGATTGCCTTTTAACTGAATTTTCCCAGTAAAGGATATTTTAAGCTCCTGGTTGTCTGTGCAAATTTGTATCTGGCATGCTGCTAAACGGTCTACTGATTTTCTAGTCATTTGGCTACCACAATTTATTAATGAAAAATAAGATGATGTGAACAGGACTTTTTCGCATTCTAGAAGCCAATGTCCACAATTGTATTCAAGACATTTTTACAGTAATTAGTATTTCTTTGTTGATTCATTTGGTCTGTTAACATTTTAATTAAATAAACGTACATGTAATATTATATAACAGTATAACATTATTATACATTAATATAGAGCATGTGTTAAGATTTTTTGAAATAATAGGTTCAGCTACACAAACATAAATAAATACAATTATTTATGTTGCAGGAAGTGTGCTACTGAAGACAAACATGTTTGCTCCAGAAACCATAATATTTTGTGAACAAATGTGTCAAATACACAGGGTTTCAGTTATTCACACATTTTATCACAAAATATTTCGCCTTTATGCTAACACATTTCTCATAACACAAATATTTGTTTGGCTGTTAAATTTAAATGTAAGATTTGCTATCATAACAATTATTTTTAGTAAGTACATGCTTGAGAGGAGTTTTATAAATTTGTTCCGTAAAAATGTTGCAAGAAATCAAATCTCTCAGATGTAGGACACCAGTGACCAAACCCAGGACTGTGGGACAAGAGCCAGAATTCAAGCCTGTCCAGCCAGATCAAGTTCAGTTGGCAGGTATAAATATTTACAGTTGAGTAACTTTGAAGTCACTAATTTTGCATGGGTTGGCTTACTCTACTGCCCTGCTTCCAAACATTTGTTGTGGTGGTGGTGGTCAATTTCATATTTTGTTGTTTTGATTAATTGGAGTTTGCGTTGTTTTTGCATTAGCTCGAATTGACAATTTAAATAATGTTAATTTATTCCTGCACCCAATTTAGCCCATTATTTAGCAGAGTTAGCTAAATATCTCCCCAACTCAGACACATACAATACACACCTACCTATACACAGACACCACCCACACAACACTCACACATCTCAAACACACACATACATGCAACATATGTTTTTGTTTTTGTTTCTAATTTGTTATCTTGTCCCAGCTTAGGTTGCCCCTGCAATTCTATGTTGAAGAAAGCTTGGAAGATGACTAACCTATGAACTAAGCTAAGGTGTGGATACATGGTGTTTGTTTACTTTTCTAAAAGGAGCAATCCAATTGGATGACATCTTGAAGTTTTAAGAGAAGAGTTGACTTAGTAATCATACCAATATCATGTCTCTTTATTATTGAAAGCTTGAATTTAATACTTATTAAGGAGGGAATGCAATGTGACCAGTCTGTGCACTATTGCCGAAGTACCAGCCCAAATGATCCAATCTACTCTCATAAAAGAAAATTGTTAGAAAATGTTTGCAGAATGGCACCTTCACCCCTCCCAACTAGCAAAGGTCCAACCCAAAATGTCTTTGAAATGCATGTGTGTAAGAGGATACAAATCTGTCTGCCATTCATGATAATTTTTTGAAAATGCTTTTTTGTAGGGAGACTTATGACCATCGCTTTGACCTCTTGGTGGTGTAGTTCTCGGGGTGGGGGAGGGTGGGGGTTGGGTCTCTTCCCACTGGCCTTACTGGAATAACTGCTCTTTCTCTTACTAACCTTTCTCTAATTTTCCTCTTTTCCCTCATAATCTAAGCAGTTTTTCTGCTTATGGAAGTTCCGGATTTTCCTCTTCCCTGTTACACTGTCATACATTATGCAAAACACTTGGTTCTTTTGCTGTATTTGCTGTTTTTTTTTTATTTGCTCTCTGTGTCTATACCCTAGCTATATTAAAACACACACACACACACACACATGTGCCTTACTTGGATATTTGTGTAACACTCTAGCAATCTACCTGTAAATGCAAAGAGACTGCAGGGCTTATTAACTGAACTCTGAATTGCAAAAAAATAAAATTCAAAGGGCAAAAGACAAAAATATTTTTTAAGATTCTTATTCTAAAGTGTTTTTGTAAAAAAAATATCAGTCATGGAAAAAAAAAAAAACATCTCTTACTGCATTATAGTCACAGCCAGTGGATGGCTGCCAAGTGGGAGGGCAGAGGGGCAATAGCCACCTGAGCCACTAGAATAGAGGTTGATATGGGCTTCTGTCTAACAGCACAAAAATAGCAATGTACTTTGTATATCACTAATATTATATCAGTTATTGCAGCATCAGTATAAAACATTTATATAAAGTTAAGAAAGTGATGCGATGTGCGGAAGGCTAATGTGCTGCTTTTGCTCTCACATTGGGCTATTTGTTTATAGTTGCCTTCCCCAGTGGCCAAATATTGCTAACCCTCCTCTCTTTTCATCTAAATGTCGCCATTTGTATTTTAATTCATTGCAGTTCAGCACTTGCACATGCTGGTTTAGTGGATAATCCATTTTGAGCCTACACATATGATCCAAACGTTAGTATACTTTTCTTGGCTGCCGATACCCCAGTGGCTGCTGAATAACCACTGGATCAGCTATAAATGTCATGAAAAACATAGCTGGATTCACTGTTCTCAAGTCCAAAGATTTCATTTTTTCCGTTTATGCAGTTAGCCTTATAGGAACACTATAGTCACCTAAATTACTTTAGCTAAATAAAGCAGTTTTAGTGTACAGATCATTCCCCTGACATTTCACTGCTCAATTCACTGTCATTTAGGAGTTAAATCACTTTGTTTCTGCTATGATTGACAGAGCCTGCATGAAAAAAAAAAATGGTTTCACTTTCAAACAGATGTAATTTACCTTAAATAATTGTATCTCAATCTCTAAATTGAACTTTAATCACATACAGGGGGCTCTTGCAGGGTCTAGTAAGCTATTAACATAGCAGGGGATATGAAAATCTTAATTAAACATAACTTGCAATAAAGAAAGCCTAAATAGGGCTCTCTTTACAGGAAGTGTTTATGGAAGGCTGTGCAAGTCACATGCAGGGAGGTGTGACTAGGGTTCATAAACAAAGGGATGTAACTCCTAATTGGCAGAGGATTGAGCAGTGAGGCTGCAGGGGCATGTTCTATACACCAAAACTGCTTCATTAAGCTAAAGTTGTTCAGATGACTATAGTGTCCCTTTATGTTGTTTTTTATTTTCTCGTTCTTATTTAGAATTACACCACACATATATCTATATTTGTCAATATATCTCTTCTCTTCCATTCAGAATGTTCTGAATCCCAGCAAATCTTCTATGAAGTAGAAAATAAATCTGGCGACCAGGTTGCTCGATGGGTCATGCTCTCTCCAACCACCCTTTGCAGTTAGTCTTATGATGTTTTTTATTTTTTCTTATTTAGAATACCAGCACAAATGTATCTTTCCATTCAGCATGTTTAGAATCCTAGCCCAATTCCACATAAGTTGGAGATAAATCTATCACCCAGACTGTGCCAGGGGTCATGCTCCCTCCTACAACTCCTGCTCTTCTATTCGTTGACCCCACCAGCAAGTCATCTAATTCTCGCAGTTTGTAGGTTAATACAGAGAAACCACTTTGGTCCCTATTTCAGGAATTCTCACAGGTGCCCATTAGATGACGAGATTGCAGCCAGTGCATGAAATTATACATAAATAAGGGACAGTTGGCACATCCAGTAAAATGCTTGCACATTTTGGCCTCAATCTCAAAGATAAACAGAGCTTCAGATAAACAGAACCACTGAGCTCTTGGCAGAAAGAGCAAACCAAACAGAATTACTGCTCATCAGGACATAGCAGAGAGATCAGCGGGACAGGATGGAGTAGTCAGCGGATAATCTTCCAGGGGCAGCATCTGGGGGGGAAGGGGGTCCTGTGCCACTTGGCATCACTGGCACCAAGATCCTGTTAACAAAGCAAACTAAAGTCTGCAGGATACGGGCATGCGACGAGTCCAGGAACTGACTGAGTGCCCAGAGAAGTGGCAAAATTCTATGAGCTGGATTTTATTACCTGTCATAAACGTAGAAATATTTTTATTTCCAAATGACACCATACACAAGGGGGTGGCAAAAGGAAGATTCTAAATTGGTGTCAAACTGGAATTCCTGTGATCTAGTCAAGCACCCTGGGATTTGTATTTGGAGAAACATTTTTGATCATTTGTGCAATCATTTGTCATATAAAAAATGGATAATAATTATCATTATCATATTCTGTCCATAGGTCATAGGATTTGGCACACATAGGGTAAATGGTGTTAACAATGTGAGTTTTAAATATGGGGGTTTTTTTTTAATTGAAGGTCCAGATACAAGACAGTTTTTTTTTTAATTGGTTGAACAAGAATCTGAAAAAGCCAGCAATAAATTAATTACTTTTATAATAATATATTGGAGATATTTTATAATTTGCGGCAGAACACATAAGTAAAACATATTTATGTGTGTTTATATAACAATTTTAAAACATCTATTTAATTTCACAATAGAGACACATTATTAATCAAGATTCAGGTAGTGACATAAATACAGTAACATAGTAACAATAGCATTAACGCACAAAACAGTATTGTTTAAATGTAACATAATCCAAAGGGTTTAAGTTCTTATGAACAAATCCTTTCTCCAGTCTTTGTTTACATGTCTCAGACGTGGTTCTGTCAACCTTTGGCTTGTATGTTGTGTCAGCCCATTGTGCACTGATGTTGTGTTTGTAGAGTTCTATAAATAAACTAATAAAACAATAATGTCTGCATGATTTTTAATGCTAACTGAACTGGTGCCACCTTGTGAAAGCAGTCATTTCATTTGAAAGTGTTTGATTGCTCTGTAACTGTGCTGAACTACAACGTGGTGCTTATAATGGCAATGAAACCAGCTGTTCCCACTGAAACAGTATACACCACCCTAACTGGGAGAATACTTTGTTATATGCCCTGTTTCCTGCTTATACTAATTTGGGGAAAGATGGAAGGAGGGAGGGAAGGAAGAAGGAAAGAGGGAAGGAAGGAGGGAGGGTGGGAAGGAACAAAGGAAGGAGGGATGGATAGAAGGAAGGTAGCAAGGAGGGAAGGGTGGGATGTCAGTAAAGGTAGGAAGGAAGGAAGCAAAGAGGGAAGGAAGGAAATAAAGAGGGATGGAATAAAGTAAGGAAGGTGGGATGGAAGGAAGGTAGGAAGGAAGGAAATAAAGAGGGATGGAATGAAGTAAGGAAGGTGGGATGGAAGGAAGGAAGGAAGGTAGGAAGGAAGGAAGGAAGGAAGGAAGAAAGCAAAGAGGGAAGGAAGGAAATAAAGAGGGATGGAATGAAGTAAGGAAGGTGAGATGGAAGGAAGGAAGAAAGGTAGGAAGGAGGGAAGGAAGGAAATAAAGAGGGATGGAATGAAGTAAGGAAGGTGGAAAGGTAGGAAGGAAGGAAGGAAGGAAGGAAATAAAGAGGGGTGGGATGAAGTGAGGAAGGTGGGATGGAAGGAAGTATGGATGGATGGATGGATGGAAGGTAGGAAGCAAGGAAGAAATGAGGGAAGGAAGAAATGAAGGAGGGAGGGAGGGAGGAGGGAGGGATGGAAGGAAGAAATGAATGAAGGAAGGAAATAAGTCCTACAACCTACGGACAGATTATGATGATAATTATTATTCGTTTTTTATATGACCCCTGTTTTCTGCTTATACTCATTTGGGGAAAGAGGAAAGGAAGGAAGGAAGAAAGGAGGGAAGGAAGCAAGGAGGGAAGGAAGGACCACAGCCATCATGCAGGCAGGGACTTCAGTAAAGGAAGGAAGATAGGAAGGAATGAAGGAAGCAGAGAGAAAAGGAAGGAATCAGAGAGGAAAGAAAGGAAGGAAAGAAAGAGGAATGGAATTAAGTAAGGAAGAAACGAAGTAAGGAAGGAAGGGTGGATGAATGGATGGATGGATGGAAGAAAGGACCCACAGCCATCATGCAGGGTTGGGCTTCACTAATGTCCATAATTTGGCTTATGAAGAAATCTTTTCTCGTGGTCTCCCTTCCCTTATGCATAATAAAACTTAAGAAAACTATGCAAGGTTTTATCAGATTCATATCATATTTGCTGTTGTATTGACTATGTCTGTCAATAATACAAAAGCCTCTAATGTCAAATTCCTCTCTGAAAAAAAGTGTTGCTGCAATGTCTTTAAAAACTGTGTAAACTGTATAAACGTGGCTTTTCTGACACCATGCATGCAGTTGTAATTTTCTCAAAATAGGCAAATTGTCAAAATTATCAAAATAAACCTTGTGAAGCAGCCATCCTGCTTTTTCAGCAAATCTCATTAGAGCTTTTGTGATGAGCTGCGGAGATTATAGAGAGACGGAAAGGCTTTTGTATAGGCATTTCCAATGTAAAAGTATGATTTACATTTGAAAAATAATGGTCATTTTGGCTTTTACTTCTTTGCTTGCTGCAGCAACACGGCAGATATTGATTTATTGACTATAGATATTTGCAGATTTTTTTTGTAATGTAAGGATTCTAGAGACTTTCATACACTTATGACATAATGGAAGGTATACATTACAGATAAAAAAATATATATGTGGTTCAAATTATTTCTGAAAATCGTGATCATGTACAGCCACTTTGAAGGACACAACAGAGTTTTGTCCACTAAACAATTAAAAAAAAAAAAATAAGTCTGAATGGCAAAATTGAGGCTACAAATTATTTTTTTTTGAAAATTCTCTAACTCAGTTATATCACAGCTTGGCTATTTTAGCCTTAAAGGAACGTTACAGAATTAGGAATACAAACACATATTCCTAACAATAAAGTATTCTACTTAATCTTTAGATTCAGGCCGCCTCCTAAATTTAATTAAAAAAAGGTTTTTATTTGCCTTGTTTCCAGTGTCGAGACTCACTCGGTGAAGCTCTCGGCTTCTCCTTTGGTCACATCTTTCTGCAGGTTATCTACTCTTTATATTCTCGTCCAATCCAATACTTCTCATAAAGAAGCATTGAGGACAAGAAATGCATGCATGCCAAGCACATACGTGGTAAATGCTGCACCTCTCCTGCTACAACCCCCTCAATGACTTACCTGTATCCAGCGCCAATGTCCCTAGGTGCTGGGGCAGGCTCTGCCTACGCTCCAGATGACGTCGGTAGGGGAGACCTAATACGCATGCACGGCAATGCCGCTGAAGTGGTCTGGGTGACTATAGTGTCCCTTTAATGTCTTCAGCCATTTTAGTAGAAACTTTGTGATGTCTAAAGTAAAGAAAAGAAAATCACTTTTTTAGGTGGAACTTGAAAAATGTCTGCTTCAAAGCACTATATTTTTCTGATATTATTCATAATTATCAGAGGAGAGCAGCTGCGCACATCAAGTAGGTAGATGACAAAAGACACCACACAGTTTATAAAGGTGATTATGCCTAACACATTTTTTTTTTTTGGGTCCAATTCATCTTTAACTGCAATACTTCGTAGAGCAATTACATGCATGAGACACCACACTATCAGTAGTCAGGGTTAATATAATTAGTAGTGTAACAGAAAAATGCAATAACAACAGTAAAATTAAGCTTCATTCCCCGAAGGGATACTTTAGAAATGTCCAAATATACTTAGCAGCTTTATAAATTGACTGCAGATTGAACTTTATGATATCCTTGTCTGGTGGGAACATATCAGAAATTCTCTTTCATTATATCACAGCAGGCGAGTGGTTAAAATATATCATTCGTGATTCTGATGACCCCACGTTATTGGTAGAGCATCTAATGATCTATGGGGTGTGTGAGATTAACGGACAAAAAAAATTAAGGTTGGATCTAAGCATTCACAGTCACCCTTCCTTGCCTCCTGTGTTTATGATCATATCCTTCGGGCACATATTTCTAATTTACATGGTGGATAATGTACATATTACTTAATCTAATCATGTCGTGGAGACGCCATGGAGCCATGTCTAGATCGTATAATGTTCTGCCTGGAACTCATCCAAGTAAGTTCTGTTTGTAGTTCTTTTCTTTCCCTGCTGATGTAGATAGATTTCTATCGCAAGTCTCACTAAAGTCTGATCATGGCCTGGCTAGCTGCTGCTATGGGCATATCTGTGTTCTATAGTCTACATGCAAACTATCCATCCACCTTGCAGCAAATATGTATACCGTTGCCTGAGAGATGGTAGAATGTTAGTAATTAGAGCGAAAGGTTAGTGCTTGCCCACTTGCAGCCTATACTGCAGACCTCATGTCTAACTTATCAAATGTCTACAAAAACACAAAACAAACCCAAGTAAAACAATAGGGTTAGACTCCAAATACAATGTCTATTTACCCTTAGACTTGAAATTGTAGATCATATACAAAGACCCATCAGTATCTTCCAAATAGATATGTACATAGATAAAAATATATAAACTACAAAAAATTAAAGAGACCACATATAGTGTAATATGGTAAAGACACCTAAAACCTGCTTGGACAAATAGAACACTCACAATCTGTAAATTGATTGTAGGCACAACAAATTATACATACTGCATAAACCTTCTTTCTTCTAACTTTCCAAAGATTAACAAATATAAAAGCATATCCGAAAATATTCTCAAGAAGCATCCTTCAGTTGATGGATCTCCACCTGGTCTCCACAAACTGGAAGCAATGAAGAAGCAATCCAGACAAGATAAAATAAAAACAAATAAAAAGCAAATCAAAATTCATCATTTGGTCTCCTCGCCCTAGTCTTCTTTTCTTCCGTATGTACAGATTTCATCAGGGGCAGTCAATCGTTCTGAATCACCAGGGGCAGTCAATCGTTCAGTTATATTAGTATTAGAGAAAAGATAGTGTAAACCAAAGACCGAAGGTCTAGGTAACAGAGGTGAGATACGGATCTCAGGTGTCTGCTAAAATATATACTCTTTAATTAGGTATACATAACCATGAACAAATAATAAAACATAAAAAATAATAAATAAATACTTAAATAGAAAATCACCCAAGTGGTGAAAGAGGAGATTGAAAGGGGCTCAGGGAGTAATGGAAGAGGTATAAACTTAGACAAATCTACTCTAGATATATACCTCATTAATAGGAAATATTAGTGGGAGGTACCAATGACCACTATTCTACCCAGCTGAAGCGTAAACAAAACCAAACCCTTAGATACTGGTAAGGGAGGTGTACGCTAGTATGATACACTGACTGTGGAATGCAGCATAGAACCACAGAAGTGTGTATTCATATGGAGGTATAGAGACAATGAGCTCTCAACACATGTATACACTTAAAGGTACTGCAAAAGTCAGTGTTACATACTTTCTTAGTGGCCACAGGTGGATCACTAAGTGCTAGTAGGACCATCAACAATACAGGGTAGACCGCATATGATGTGGTTCCACAGTGGCACTCAGATGCTGATAACTAGTGTAAAACTGAACCTCCGGATAGTATGACACACTGGCTATTGATTGTCAGCCAGAACCACAAGCCGTGTAGTCATATAGAGGTTTCTCAAAGGCGCTTTTTACAGCGCCGAAACGCGTTAGGCAGGCAGGCAGAGAATGCTGAGGATTTTATAATCACGCTTTTTTTCATTATTTTTCACTTCACTATGTTTGGGGTGTTGTATTAGGAGAAGAGGAGCTGGGGCCTGTTTGGAGCATTTTGGAGGGAATAAGGGAATAGTACCATGACTACTACTAACTGTTGTTTTCTTGTTAAGATAGATTAAGTGTGTTATACCCCTATACTAGCCTTACTTTGACCAGTCAGTGCAAACAGCACTGAGGCTAGTTCCAAGCAGTAGGGTGTCCGGTGAGATCTACTAGGGGGACATCCAAGTCTCCTAAATCATAACTTACAGTTCTCAAACCGGTGATACCCTTTCACACTATCTACCAAGTACTGAATGCTACTGTAGGACCAGTTTTTGACTATACAAGCTGTTCACCCTCTAATAGGGGGTTACCCTTCCTGCATTTAGTTATTCACGTGTGGCCATATGAGTATTTATGTAACATTACATGTTGCAGTACCCTCTAGTGTAACTCTGTGAAGACTCTCATGTCTCTATACCTCTATATGACTACACGGCTTGTGGTTCTGGCTGACAATCAATAGCCAGTGTGTCATACTATCCGGAGGTTCCGTTTTACACTAGTTATCAGCATCTGAGTGCCACTGTGGAACCACATCATATGCGGTCTACCCTTTATTGTTGATGGTCCTACTAGCACTTAGTGATCCACCTGTGGCCACTAAGAAAGTATGTAACACTGACTTTTGCAGTACCTTTAAGTGTATACATTGTTGAGAGCTCATTGTCTCTATACCTCCATATGAATACACACTTCTGTGGTTCTATGCTGCATTCCACAGTCAGTGTATCATACTAGCGTACACCTCCCTTACCAGTATCTAAGGGTTTGGTTTTGTTTACGCTTCAGCTGGGTAGAATAGTGGTCATTGGTACCTCCCACTTATATTTCCTATTAATGAGGTATATATCTAGAGTAGATTTGTCTAAGTTTATACCTCTTCCATTACTCCCTGAGCCCCTTTCAATCTCCTCTTTCACCACTTGGGTGATTTTCTATTTAAGTATTTATTTATTATTTTTTATGTTTTATTATTTGTTCATGGTTATGTATACCTAATTAAAGAGTATATATTTTAGCAGACACCTGAGATCCGTATCTCACCTGTGTTACCTAGACCTTCGGTCTTTGGTTTACACTATCTTTTCTCTCTTTCTGTATATAATACAAGGGTTACCCCCTATTGAGATACGATCTGGACACACTTAACTTATCCCCGCAAGGGGGTATTTTCTTTTTCTTATATTAGTATTAGTCCAAGCGGGTTTTAGCTGTCTGTATAATATTACACTATCTGTGATCTCTTTCATTTTTTGTAGAATATATATATATATATATATATATATATATATATATATATATATATATATTTATATCTATGTATAAAAAAAGATAATATATTAGTGTAAACCAGACTCTTTGTCCAGAGCATTTATATTTCTTTTTGTCACATATATTATCTTTTTTAGGTAATTTAACACCTTTATCTATTTGATCTATCATACCCCTTCCTCTTTGCAGAATGTATGCCCTTCGGTGGGATTACAGTCACTTAGATCACTTGTTTTCACTTTTGTTTACTTTCTTAAACATCTTTGAGGTTTTGTTTATGTTTTCATAGAGACCGGGTGCTATACCCATCACTATGGCAACACACGTCACGCCGTCACGTAGCAAGCGGGCAGGACACGCACACGCATGCGCACTCTCTATTCCTGAACGCTAGCGGCATCACACACCATGCCGGTAACACCTGGGGTAAGTCAATTATCCAATATTGTATGGCTTATATATGTAATGTTGTCCTCATTATATTTTATCTGATCCTGATGAAAGTCCCAAATGTGGACTGAAACGTCGGTCCTTTTTTAATATCAAACTACATTAAAGTCTACAACTTTTAACTTTTGGAAAAACGTGAGTTCTGGTCATCCTTCTACTTTATCTATATCTATATCTATATATATTTATCACATGTCTAGTTGGGTATCCTTCTTCTATATTCTCTTCTATATTCTAAATTAAAATAAAAATAACAGTTCTCTTCCACCTAGCAACCTACGTGCGCGCTATCAAATAAATATTTTATCTTATTATTTAAAATTAATAATCCATTGAGACATTGAGTCTTGAAGGATGGGGTTTGAATAGAAAGGATAGAAAATGTGCACAAAGAGACAACCTACTTCAAGAATTTAAATTCAATTTGTGCATTCAGGAACTGAAATAGGAGGTTATTAATTATTTTCAAGCTGATGGCTATACAACTTACTTCTGTCTTTCATATATACTAGTAGATATCAATCACTGCAGACCAGGCTGGATTGGCCAGTATGGAGTATAGGCAGGTGTCCATATAGTTCTGTTTACGAGATTTAAGAGATGCCTACTTAGAGTAAAAATGTGCATATTTTTAATTTTTAGATACATTTTCATAAACCTCTTTTATTTTACTATGTGGAAGGATGGAAGGAGAAATACACATCATGGAGAAACCAACATAAAACTGTTTTTGGTGCAAAGGTAGGGATGTCCGAGAATTTGGAGTCTACAGGCAACCAAGATCTAAATCTAGCCCTCATATGAACAAGAAGCAGATAGATTATAACGACTGTACGGATCAAAACAAATGTTTCCCCAACTCAGTCATACTATAAAATAGTTATTTAAGCGGGAAAACAAGGAATATTAGGATTACAATTACAATTTATTATCTTCAATTACAAATTTCCTTTTCTGTTTTTCATTGACGTTGTTCTAGGTTGAGCCATGCTAGGATAATTGAATGGGTCTTTACCAGCTTTGATAATGGTTTCATTCCAATGGGTTCTATTTTTCTGTGACATAATCATTCAATCATTTAACTTTCGTGTACTACTGAAAAATTAGATATCAAGGAATACATTCTGGGAACACAATTCTGCTGTATTTTGTAGCAGGGAATGTCCAGAGGCAGATAGTTGGGAGCAGATAGTTGGGAGCAGCAAGGGGTATGTTAACTTCATCTCTTTAATCTGGACCTCTAGAAAATTAAATTGCATGAATGTTTGATGAAGAAAAAGGTCCACAAGAATTATAATGACCAGATATTAATGACTGGTAATGCCCACAGAATGTCTAATCTTTTGAGTGTACATGTACCAAACAATCACAACTTGTAGTATTTTAAGTATTTGTTTAGTATTGCAATATAAGAGGCTGAAGAAAATTTCTCAGGAATTTGCACAATTAAATAAAAAACTAAAAATCACCTCTAACTTGTATCAACCTTTCCTTCATGTAATGGGTCATTTTATTTTCGATGTATAACAAGTTAGCAATTGTCCTCGTCATCCGTTTCAGTCCTGGCACAGGATTCCAGTTGCTGTGAAGGAAATTAGGGAGATTTATCAAAGTATTGGTAACATTCTTATGTCTAATTTTTGACACAATTTGGTAAATCTGTTGGTTTTTCTCATGTGTTACTCCTTTTGAAACCTAACCATCAATTTTTATTAGATGCCATTTTTGGGCTATGCAACAGGTATATCAATCTCTTGACACTTTTCCGACAGCATTGCATTCTGATTCACTTTTCTTTTTTCTTTTTATCTGCCACTCTAAATTTGGCAGGCTTATGAAATATGAATTTCATCAGAATTTGGTGGAATTTACTTTAAAAATCGTCACATTTTTTTAGATCACGTTGAGAACGTTGAGAAAATTTTGATAAATGAGAATTATGTTTTTTTTACTACACTTTGAGAAATACCGCCTATTGTTTATGCTTTTCGTCTTCTCCCAGTGCTATCTCAAAGCCACAATGTGCTATATAACTCCTTAAAAGAACACTCCAGGTACCATAACCACTACATCCCAATGTAGTAATTATGGCTGGCCTCCCAAGGGACAGTCCCTAATTCAGGGTCCTGTCCCGGGTGTATGTATTTTGTTCCCTGATGTCACTGCATGCCGAGACATCCAGAACAGCGCTAGTGCCTCATAAGATGTTCTTGCACTGTGCAGAGTGTACTAGAACAATGTGCTCTCTTCTGTGTGAGGCCAGTATGGAAGCTGTTAGTCAGGCTGGTGTGCGTTGATATGTGTCCAGACATTTTGGGTATTGCCAGTAACATACGTTGCATCACTGACATGCCACCGAGTGCCTACCTACCAACCTGTTAGGAAAACTTCCCAATGCCAGGAGGTACAGGCTATAATAGCAGAAGTGCCATGGCACCCTCCTAGAGTAAGTTGTTAAACCATAAAATTATTTTATTGTCAACTTACCTGGGGTTACCTCCCCTGGAACCATTGAGATCCACTGAGCTTCTCCATGATAGACAGGGCTCACTCATTGGGTGAAAGCATCTAGCTAGAAAGACCCTGCATGGCTGCAGAGGAGGAAGGAGCGAGAGCACAGCAGATCCCTGGTAATTTATCAATTCATACGTTTATGCCATATTACTTATATACACATCATGTGTTTACTTATGGTTGATTGTGTCTTCTTCGATTAAGCTGCATGAGTCTGGCAAAGTATAGTTTGATTGTACACTTCACTAGATATAATCTTCAGACACACATGGGCCTGGCCACAAAGAAATCAAATCAGCAATCAATAGTTCATTCATCAAACAATGCTTGCAATGCTTGTCACTTTAATGACTAACAACTGTTTATTTCACATTGAAAGTGTCAATATGAGAAAATATGTATGGAAAATGGAAGCCTAGTTTGAGTGTGACAAGCAGAGTACCATATTAATCATTGGGACCATCCCTCTGAGTATTCCTGTTCGTTGACATATTTTAGCCAATTTGGTGGCAGCAGGGTTAAAACAACAAACCTTCTGTAGTCAGTCTTCCGTAACACACTAGCAACGATAACCCAACTCCTGAATAACGGTGGCGTGGCACACAATTTTCTCTGGTTTAAGAGTCCTCTCTCACACGAGCAGACAAAATAATTTCCTGGCAGGATCACGCAGTCTGCGTCCAACCATCCTTATCACAGCTCTATGAACGCCCTGCGGAGTTGCAGAGCAATTAGTGTATAAAGGTTTTTTTTTTTTTCTGCAGAGGACGCCAGCATAACAATATGAGAGAGACAGAGAGGGATTCAGTCTGAGGATGGTGCGGCCAGTGAGTCTACTACGATGCTTAGTTTACGTCACCGGACATATCCTGACCTCCAGATAAAATCTTTTAAATGACCCCGATATCTGGGCACGCCCTGCCACCCTGTGACCAAAACACAAATATATATTTTTACAAATGAAGGCAATACAATTAAAGATTAGTATTGACTTCTTATGAAACGTGTTATCTTCTGTCCTGACCAAGAATGGTTGGAGACCCTTAAATATTTCAACCTTCTCGATGTTCTCCTAATCTGCACATTACTGCTGAGTGTCTACCACTAATATAAAAATCAGTGCTTTGTTTAACCGTTAATGTCATTCTTGTTTGAAAACTAGCCTCAGCAGGAGCATCGCACCAACTCTACACTGAATCAGATGGGAAATTGTCAGGAGAATCTGCTCTTAATGTGGCACTAACCTGTAATTATTTTAATTATCTTATTATTACAAAGATGCAGCAAATCCATATTTTTTTGGTATGTAATCAGTGAAAGAAATCCTAATTTGCATCACTGCCCAATCATTCCACATGGATTTTTTTCCCACAACGCTATTCTCTACCTGTTTTGATTTTCGAGGTTCAGTAAATGAAACAGTTCCCACAGGAGAATCAAGATTCAGCACACATGCACAGCCAATATGAACATGTGTGCACAAACATCATAAGTGTGGGTGTGTGCATGCATCGGGAGATGGGAGAAGCAACAGGAGAATGTGTGCACAAAAAAAGGAGCTTGCATGCACATGCGTAGGGAGCCTGTGTGTGCATTAAGAAAGTGTAAGCAACTGTAGAGTTAATCTGTGAGTGACAGCATCAATAATCTACCAGCAATGCAGTGTGTGTACAAGACTGTGTGCATACAGACCTCATGAATGCGTGAGTGCATGCATTGGTAGTTTTTGTGTGTAAACATCATAAGATTATACACACACGCATTAAAATATTGTCTGGAGAATCAACAGGCTCATGTGGATGAAACACAACCCTGTACACAGATGAAAACTTATCCTAAACCCATTGTGGGTCAAAATTCAGAGTAGGGCTTGAGGGGTCAAAAACATTTTTTTTATTAATGAACCAATTTCAGCGATATTGTATACAATTAATGCTTAATGTATGTGTACCATCATTGAGACACTGTGTACAAGCTGTGTGTACAAACATTGAGACATAGTGTGTGCAAGCTGTGTGTGAAAACATTGAGACACACTGTGTACAAGCTGTGTGTACAAGCATTGTGGCACTGTGTGTACAAACATCGAGACACTGTATGCACAAGCTGTGTGTACAAACATTGAGATACAGTGCGAACAAGCTGCGTGTGCAAGCATTGCGACACTGTGTGTACAAGCTGCGTGTACAAGCATTGAGACACTGTGTGTACAAACATTGAGATACTGTATGGACATGCTTTGTGTACAAACATTGAGACACTGTGTACAAGCTGTGTGTACAAACATTGAGACACTTTGTGTACAAGCTGTGTGTACAGACATTGAGACACTTTGTGTACAAGCTGTGTGTACAGACATTGAGACACTGTGTGTACAAGCTGTGTGTACAAACATTGAGGCACAGTTTGTACAAGCTGTGTGTACAGACATTGAGACACTTTGTGTACACGCTGTGTGTACAGACATTGAGACACTGTGTGTACAAGCTGTGTATACAAACATTGAGGCACAGTTTGTACAAGCTGTGTGTACAGACACTGAGACACTGTGTGTACAAGCTGTGTTTACAGACATTGAGGCACAGTTTGTACAAGCTGTGTTTACAGACATTGAGACACAGTGTGTACAAGCTGTGTGTACAGACATTGAGACACTTTGTGTAAAAGCTGTGTGTACAAACATTGAGACACAGTGTGTACAAGCTGTGTGTACAGACATTGAGACACAGTGTGTAAAAGCTGTGTGTACAGACATTGAGACACTGTGTGTACAAGCTGTGTGTACAAACATTAAGGCACAGTTTGTACAAGCTGTGTGTACAGACATTGAGACACTGTGTGTACAAGCTGTGTGTACAAACATTAAGGCACAGTTTGTACAAGCTGTGTGTACAGACATTGAGGCACTGTGTGTACAAGCTGTGTGTACAAACATTGAGGCACTGTGTGTACAAGCTGTGTGTACAAACATTGAGGCACTGTGTGTACAAGCTGTGTGTACAGACATTGAGACACTGTGTGTACAAGCTGTGTGTACAAACATTGAGACACTGTGTGTACAAGCTGTGTGTACAGACATTGAGACACTGTGTGTACAAGCTGTGTGTACAGACATTGAGACACAGTGTGTAAAAGCTGTGTGTACAGACATTGAGACACTGTGTGTACAAGCTGTGTGTACAAACATTAAGGCACAGTTTGTACAAGCTGTGTGTACAGACATTGAGACACTGTGTGTACAAGCTGTGTTTACAGACATTGAGACACTGTGTGTACAAGCTGTGTGTACAGACATTGAGGCACTGTGTGTACAAGCTATGTGTACAGACATTGAGGCACTGTGTGTACAAGCTGTGTGTACAAACATTGAGGCACTGTGTGTACAAGCTGTGTGTACAAACATTGAGGCACTGTGTGTACAAGCTGTGTGTACAAACATTGAGGCACTGTGTGTACAAGCTGTGTGTACAAACATTGAGGCACTGTGTGTACAAGCTGTGTGTACAGACATTGAGACACTGTGTGTACAAGCTGTGTGTACAGACATTGAGGCACAGTTTGTACAAGCTGTGTGTACAGACATTGAGACACTTTGCGTACAAGCTGTGTGTACAAACATTAAGGCAATGTATGTACATGCTGTGCGTACAGTCATTGGGGGTGTGCTTGAGCATGCTCAAAATATATTGACACCTATGTGTGCAATCATCAAGAAGCCGGTGCGTACTTAGAAGCCTCTGTGTACAAACATTGGGGGATGTTCCCAAACACTCTGTTTATAATATACTCAGTATTTTAACCATTCAGCACCTCACCCATGCAGATTTCATGAATCCTCGTCAAACAAGCTGAGGTGCTGATGGCAGATGCTGTGAAAATAATGGAAATTTATTCCGAATATACTTTTAATTAAATTTCCATTAAAGAAATACTTTACTTTCATTATAATCACTAGCCTGTTATGTATTGCTGTATAAGAGAGAATAATGCTGAAGGGACACTCCAGGGCGGCTTTACATTATAGTTAATTATAGAAATAATGTTTTTTTAAATTTCCAGAAAAAATTAAAAGATAATCCCTTCTATATGCTAAAGGCACACAGCCAATCAGACCCGGACACTCCTCTCGTCCTTCTTCAATTCTGTTCTTTTCAAGACTTTTATTAAAGATCTATATGTTTCCTATAAACAGCTTTCATTTATTTGCAAATGCACCGTTTCATCCCTCCCCCCCCCCCCAGTGAATGAAATACGTTGACTGGTTCTATTCAACATGAGTGCCTTTTGTAAAGTTCCCCATTGAAACCTAATGGTGAGATAAGTGTTTCACATAAACCTCTACACAGCTGGGGATCGTGGTGGACTATACATCTTGTTTTTTCTTTCCTTTTTAATTGATGTTATAGCAACAAATTGATTTGTATTTTGCAAAATACATTATGAATCTTGCAGCACATTACAATATTACATCAAATATTAATCAGAAAACTACATGTAACTCTTTTCTGGTCTCCAAGAATGTCCTATGGCCAGGGGGTTATCATTACCCAACTTAATAAAGGTCATTCTACGAACTGCAACAATATGGAAGGTTGAGTGGACCAGACTAGGTATCAAACCCATGGCTCTGAGATATCGCAGATGGATTTTACACCACTGTGTTTGTCATTAGATAGTTAGAATAAACGGAAATGCAGTGGATAGAAGCTGAATAATAGACAGGACAATTTCAGTTGTTGTTATTCACTGTTCACTAAGAAAACCGACAAGGTTAGATGTATAATTGGTCAAGAACTTTCTGGGCCACCCAAAAAAGGCAGTTAGTTATAGGACAAGAAACATTGGTGGATATTAAATTTTCTGAAAAGTGACAATTCTTGAAAAAGTGACAGTATCTTCATAGTAAATTCCACCAGCTTTTGTTGAAATTTCCCATGTAGAACACCACCAAATGTATAGCAATGGGAAAAAACTCTGCTGAAAAAAGTGGTGGAAAAATTCCAATCCATTGCTTTGGAGAAAAAAATGGCCTCTTTTCAAAAATGATGGTCGGAGTTCAAAAAAAGCAACAGATGAAAAAAGTCACCAAAAATTAGATGGGACAGTGACACTTTAATAAATCTCCCTCAATGTGAGGATTGAGGATTTGATACAGATGTAGCTCTTGGAAAGGATTAGACTTTAATGAATTAGAAAATCACTTTGGGCTTGGCAGCTGTAGACCGCATTATGCAATCTGGCTGCAGGGCCAAAATATTGCATAACTTGACTTGGCAAAGACTGGAACACGACAGGGAATTTAGACAAAACCAAAGCAGATACAACAAGACATAGCTGTGAAGTAGAACAAGAGACTAGGAATGCACCAGACAAAGGAAGTGCCTCTCTCTACAGTGGTAGCTCAAGACATTACTGTTGAGTTGTTGCTTGGTACCACGATATGTCTTCAACAGCTTTGAAAAGACACCAGGATGGAGCAGGATAGGATCTGACCAGCAAAACGAGTCAAACATCATAGATTTAGTGAGGGTTCAGATGGGGTGAAGCTAGTTTTAGTTTTGTGCACAGTGGCATTTCAGAGGATTCCCCAAAAAAGTATTGAAGTAAAATAATAGTTTAAGGATGAAGTGTCCTGATATTCTATTTCAAGGGTATTTCCATGACAAATGCTTTCAGTAATGTATTTAAAATATACACGTTTCTATAATGATAGTCTAACACCCAATCTTCTTCGTTACATTTACATTTATAATAAAAATTCTATGTTTAGCACATTATGTACCTTATACAATTTGATATCTCAGGTAAATCAGAGCCTCAGACAGGGCACACCAGAATAGGGACGCAAGATTCTTGCCCTCATACTTCTGATAGTATGGTTTATGAGTGCAATATGAGGCTTAGCAATTTTACTCAGTGACTTAATGACTTGTTAAACCCCCTGTGCTAGATCTATTTAACTTTATAAAATGTGAAGCCTCTCCTGGCGCCATCCTTTACAATTACAGTTTGACTTTTTGTATGAAAGATAGAAGATGCTTTGATTTGAAAGTACTCATAACCTGTTCATCTATGAACTCGCTTACATGTTCTTACTGTTAATAAATGCAAATACTGTCAGGAAAATAAACATTCAAGTGAATATAGATATAACTTTTCTTCCTGAGTAAAAAAAAACGTTCTCATTCTTCAGATTCATTTACCAAATCAGGGTTCTCTAAATTCTGGCTCTCTGGGTGTTTCTGAACTACTGATATTCTGGCTATCTATTTCATTCAAAGAATCATGGAAGTTGTAGTTCAGCAACATCAGGAGGGCCAGAGTTTGGAGGACTCTGATCTAGATTGCCACGGGAATAGGTCCCTCAACTTGTCCTGTAGTTATTTGCTAAATGTATTGTCTCAGATGTATTGTACTTTTGTCTTCTTACTTGTACCAATTGTACCCATGCACTGCATTGTGAAATGTGTTGGTATGCTTTATAAAGTACAATAATAATAATAATAATAATAATATAATTATCTGTGTGAACATTTATATTGCACCATCATCTATGGTCATTATCATCGTCCTCCAATTGTCATATTTCCTCTTCATTCCAGGCATCCACTCAAGTTCTGGGGTGCTCTCTTCTATTCTGGCCCTCACCACACTGGATGCAATGACGTCAGATTTTATTCCTACATGGTAAAGACAAAAAGGGAATCGGCGACACACCCGGAACATACCTTCCTAAATACTTCCTGTAAAGAGAGCCCTATTTAGGCTTTCTTTATTGCAAGTTCTGTTTAATTAAGATTTATCTTAATTATCTTATTCCCTGCTATGTTAATAGCTTGCTAGACCCTGCACAAGCCTCCTGTACGTGATTAAAGTTCAATTTAGAGATTGAGATACAATTATTTAAGGTAAATTACATCTGTTTGAAAGTGAAACCAGTTGTTTTTTTCATGCAGGCTCTGTCAATCATAGCCAGGGGAGGTGTGGCTAGGGCTGCATAAACAGAAACAAAGTGATTTAACTCCTAAATGACAGTGAATTGAGCAGTGAAATTGCAGGGGAATGATCTATACACTAAAACTGCTTTATTTAGCTAAAGTAATTTAGGTGACTATAGTGTTCCTTTAATGTGATATTGCTTTGATGCGTATACTCACAATGCATATCATATATCTGCTTTATATAAAATGAAAATTATAATTAAATTGACATAACTATCCAACACCTCTTCAAATTTACACTTTCCTGTGTTTACCTCCAAAGGGTACACAACCCAAGATAAAGGAATAGAGAATGGGTGGGAAACATGTATTAAAAAATTGAGTATTCTTTTTCCCAATTCTGTGGAAGTGCCACAGAGCACCCAACGCATTGGGCATCTTCATTCTGCTCCTTCCCCATTTACCTATTTTTTTATGGAAATAAATAAATACTTGCAACATTCAAAGTGATGGAAGTTTTGCCATTGTGTGGGAGTTTCTGTTACTCTTTGTTTTTAGCTTATTTGTATTCTCCTGCCATATTATACCTGATGTCAAAATGTGTTCCTAAAGCCATTGTATATTAAGAGCAGACATGCAAATGCTTCCATATTGCAATCGGAGTTCATTAAATCAAACTGACCAACATTTGCAAAAGCAGCAATATTTAACAGTCTGGAGACAATAATTTGCAGTTTATTCCTTATGTCGCTGGTATTTCACAGCGTGCCTTGAATCCGGAATGCTGTTGTCATCAAAAGTTTTTATTTTTATATTTGAAGAGAAAAGTCTAGTTAAGTTTCTGTAGTTGTGCATTTAAACTATTGGGGCCTGGAAGTTCCGAATCTCTTTCTGCGGAGATCAGAATAGTGGATGATTAAGTGCTTCTGCTGACCTCAGTGAACTTGTCTGACATTTTTGCAAAATTGTGGCTCGCTCGCTCTCCTCTCCTGAAATGTGCAGCCTGTGAGGGGCTGATCCCAGAAAACACGATGTCACCAAGGGTGATAATAAGCTGTCAGGGTGACACTGTCACAGCATTGGCAACTAAAATCGTGACAGCTTATTACAAGCTCTCTTATCTACTCAACTATGGCTTCCCTAAGGCATTGGAATTTGGAAGATAGATTAACCCTTTAA
The DNA here is from genome assembly GCF_036172605.1 of Pelobates fuscus. Taxonomy (NCBI): domain Eukaryota; kingdom Metazoa; phylum Chordata; class Amphibia; order Anura; family Pelobatidae; genus Pelobates; species Pelobates fuscus. Next base: position 123,838,392 of record NC_086327.1, on the reverse strand, counting down.
CATCTTTCGGTGCCATACAAATTATAGCTGCCGTTTTTTATTCTGTGCCATTCTCTGCAAAAAAAATAAATAAACAGAAACAGTTAATTGTATGAAAGCTGCAAATAAAAGGAACACTGGACAAAATATGAGACTATTTTTGCAAAATAAATAAGCCTAACAATCAATAGATATTTTGAAATAGACCAGGGTTACATTAATTATCTGCTTTTCACATAAGGAACAAATGCAGGTGGAATAAATGGGACACATGCTGTAAACAGGTCATACAGGTAGGTGAGTCATTGAATAAAGATTTTTTTTAATATTTTTAATATGTGAGATACCTACCTGCATAATAATTGCACATAGAATAGATTTCTAGAGATGATTTAGATACATTGCCTTTATAGGGAGTTAGGTTAGTGTGCCACTTATATAAGGATCACACATACTGGGCAAGTATATAGGGAATTATAAGGCAGGTTTATCAATTTAAATAATCCGCAGTAGGGAGAGTCATGTAACACATTAATAAACATGCATATAATTATACAAATGCAGGATAAAAAAATAACAAAAACAATAAAAGGAAAAAAAATGAAAATTCAATAAAAATGAAGAAGAGGTGCCATGAAAGGATATTACGAGTTCAATAAAAACAAAGGTGGTTGGATCGCTGTCCTATCTGCTATTAGATTGTAAATGCAATCACAAGCCTTAATTGAGGAATAAAAAAAATGTAGTGCTCTGTGTAGTATTGTTCTGTTATAGATCACAGAGTGGAGGAATTTTCAATAAAACCAGCTCTGTCACAATAATAGATTTTCATGTCTTCCTTCCCCAATTCCTTAACTCCTCATTGTCCCCAATCAGTGTTTAATTGCTCCCTATTTGTGTTTGTTAGCTACCTTCCTTAAATTATGCAATTGTTGAAGCACCAGATCCTCATTCTCGGTGTCTCAGTCTTCTAATTGCTGGCAATGACATGAGGTAAGCGACGAGGGAGCTCTTTGGAGATGGCCGCGCGTGCCCAGTAAGCCGCAGGTGATGAAAATGGAACTGTGCATGCGCGGGGCTCGAGGGGAGTATTGTGGGGAAGTTGGCTTGACAAAAGAAGTTAAGCTTGCCTTAAGCGCTACCCTTTTCTCACAATTGGCAAACGTAGACAAAATACATAAGACAAAGCAGTCCCATCTTTGTTTGATGTTTTGATGAGAAATAGAGCAAAAATTAAGAAAAGAAGAATAGATTGGAAAAGAAAAAGAAAACAATAGGAGAAAGGTAAGTTTAAAGTAACAGAGCCACTTTAAAGGTAAACATTGCATAATTATGAGTCAAAATACAAAACCCCAAAGATCTAATTACATTTGGCTTTTTTTATGGTTGGTGCAGACTAAAGGGTAAGCTGTTTTCTGTCTGTCCTGATACAGAACTAGAAATGGGTCAAAATACATTTTGTGCAATTTGATAAATGTGATTCTGCTGCTACAAAACTTTATTGGTTCATAACATGATGGTCCTGGACTACTCTAATTTCAGTTTCAAACCCATAACAATATTATTTAACCGACATTTCTACTGTAAACCACTTTAACTTTGGAAAAAGTATAATATAGGCATTTCGCAGAATTTAATTTAATGTGTGTATTTCTCAAAAATGGTAATTAGGCTAGTATAAGGTAATTCTGGACACAAGGGCTTTCATTTATATAGCATGCTCAGGGTTGGTTCTAGACTAGTTTGTGCCCTACGTAAGACCAGCTACTTAAAAAAATTAAAAGAATAAAACTTAAAATTTGAAGAAACCGGAAGTTGCAGCCCCTGGTGTGGTGCCCCTTAGATGGCTGCTTAGTTTGTCTAGTGGAAATGTTGGCCCTGATCATGCTACATGGAATGCTGTCTACAATGTGTTTTCAGTTAGTTGAGGTTATAAATTCAATTCACAGAATTGGCAGCACTGCATCATAGAGGAAATAATGATTTAATTTCTTAAACATTCATCAAATATGAGGTGGCCATTAAAAGGTCAACCTGCCTGTATAGATCCTGTCCATTTAAAGAATGCAGCATTGTGTTAAACACCTGATACATTAATATATACATACATCTGCAAGACAACAATACACTATATTGCATGACTGAAAATGTAATAATGATACAAAACAAACATCAGGGTTCTGCTGAAAAATCCATGGGTAAAAGCAGAATAGTCTTAATAGAAATGAAAGCCTTACAAATACAGAGGACAAACAGAGTGATCAGAATACATAGAAGATGAGTCAGATAACACAATTCAGGGACAGGTGGGGACTGGCACATTTGGCAAGCAAACAAGCAGCCTTTAGTTAATCAATAAACCGAGTCTTAGGTCATGATGTTATGCAGAAAGCCAGTCTCTGGCTGAATTGCTGGGACAAACATCATTGATCTGGCACTAAAATCAAAGAGCTGGCTTCCTTGTAGAGGGCAGTCAAGTACAAATAGACTACAAACAGGTGATGATGATCAGCTGTAATCACCCTGCATACAAGACATTAAACAGTATTACATAGAGGGGGAGCTTTTGTTTGCTGTTGTTTATGATTTCTAAAAATGTCCAAACAAAAGTCCACTCCTTGTACTGAATAGCAGTCACTGCTTGCTGCACCTGTTGACCTTTAAGCCAAGTGGTATGTACTTACAATGTTTGCCCCATCGTTTACTGTAATAAACGTGTGCATGGCAAAATAATTCAGTTCAGCCGAATCCCTTCTTCAGAAATTATTTTTAGTTTCTGTAGTTCAATAGATGTCCATGTGGTAGTTTTTAACTCACCTAAATATCATTTGAATTCATGAAAAAAGAAAGAAAAAAAAGACTGGAGCCGATGTTGGCATAACCTACTAATTGGGAGGTAACCCCTGAGACAGGTTTACAACACAGAAAGAGTATGAGGATTTCCAAAGGAACAGGTGAATGTAGTGAGATACTGCATACAATACTGAATACAATATATCGTCTGTACCTATACATTTGTTTGTAGACAAGGAGGTTTTGGTTAACACCAATAGCCATTATCGATGTTCATTTACTTTTAAATACCTATGTATGGTCCTAGGTTGACACCATATTGTACATATAATTTCCAATTAGTTACATTTGGACTATTAAACTTGAAGCTGCATTATTTCGATGTTCTCAGAGGGCCATTAGAAATCCGTGGTGAAACCTTGAGGGTTTTATCTATCCCACCATGTTTGCATGCAGATCTGTGACAACTGGACATCGGTTATTTAACCGATCGAATAGAACTAAATATGGGGATACACAGTATGATTACTGTAATAATTTAACTATCCCTTTCTGTCTTTTAATAAAACCAACTAGTGATTGATTGTAACCACCATTTAGTCGATTGGATAGGGCTCTATATTTTATTGCGTGCACATATAGTTCCTACTAGACTTACACCTATCGATTGCGACATAACTTGACCTCCCCTTTTTTTGTTACAATTGAGTATCGGTGTTATTTGTTTCATTTTGGGTCATTCAACAAGCTACTATGGATCTTATCACGTAGTTATCAAAATCTAACGGTATATATCGTACGTAATATTGGTTCATCAATCACCAATCTGATGTTCATAGTTCTCCTTTATTGAACATATAATCATATCACTAAGGTATACAAATTAAATATTTTTGTACATAAATATATTGCCATTAGTATTGGTTATAGGTATTCTATTCTTATAAATAGCACAAGGAGAGATTTTTTTGGCACGAAAGGGTGCCCACGAAGACACAATAGAGAAATCTTTTACCAGTTAGATTTATCTCTCTTCCCCTCTGCCATTTTTCCTCCCCTGAAACTCAGCAATGCTACTTTATTAGTTCAATTGTAACAACATTGAAAAAAAACCTCACCATTTCATCTACTCAGTAACAATATTTAATTGTTTATACACACGCGCGCATACAGATCCAACAAGTGGTTTAGCCACCTCTATATCTTTTCAAAATAGGAGTGTGAAATTATAATTTTTATTTTCTTGGACAGCCTGGAGTACACCCCTATTTAGGGGGTTATTTTGCAAATTGTACTATTACAATTATTGTTGGATTATTGTAATTGTTTTTATATTTTATTGTGTATTAGTATTACTCTGATCAGTTTATGTTAATTAGTATAAGTCTATCAGTTGGTGGACTTTTGTATTCAGTACCTAGTAAAAGTTAAGTTTTAATTAGTGTAGGTTTTTATCATATGCAGTATCTCACTACATCTACCTGTCACTTTGGAAATCCTCCTACACCTAAATATAATGCACTCGAAAATATTCAGGGTAATGATTAAAACAAACCAAAGAGGTATGAAAATGGGCCAATCAGTGTAGGGCATAATATAAATATTATAATATTATATTTATTTTCCAAAGCACTGATCAGCATATTTCTGCACCATTTGGTCACAGATCAACTGAAAAAATACCCAACAGGAGAGAAAAGACCAGGAGCAGTAACAAAATCTGTATTTACATATTTATTAAATATATAATATATAAATATAGAATTTTTAAGATGTATTTTCCTTTTTTCCCTCTGTTGATTACGTCGCACTTGTTTTTTCAGTAGTTAGTTGTGGATAGAGATGTCAGGAACATAAAATTTTCCGTTCGCGAACGGCGAACGCGAACTTCCGCAAATGTTCGCGAACGGGCTAACCGGGCGAACCGCCATAGACTTCAATAGGCAGGCAAATTTTAAAACCCACAGGGACTCTTTCTGGCCACAATAGTGATGGAAAAGTTGTTTCAAGGGGACTAACACCTGGACTGTGGCATGCCGGAGGGGGATCCATGGAACTCCCATGGAAAATTACATAGTTGATGCAGAGTCTGGTTTAATCCATAAAGGGCATAAATCACCTAACATTCCGAAATTGTTTGGAATAACGTGCTTTAAAACATCAGGTATGATGTTGTATCGATCAGGTAGTGTAAGGGTTACTCCCGCTTCACAGTGACAGACCAAACTCCCCTTTTAACGCACCGCAAACAACCGCAAACAGTCCATTTGCACAACCGCAAACTCCCCATTTGCACAAGGTTGAATACCAAGCTATCCATGTCCGTTCCTTGTCCTCACTGATGTCATTGAAGGTCTCTTCCTCCACCCAGCCACGTACAACACCAAGCAGGGCTGTCTTTAATATTGATTGGACCCGGGGCAAGCATTTGCTTGGGCCCCCTGGACCCCGCCATCTTAAAGGGGTTACTGTGCTAGGGTGGTGTGAATGAGACAAAGTTGGGCAGTGAGTGTGACAGGCTTGGGGGGATTAAATTGACACGGTGGTGTGGTATGGTTGATGGGTGAGTGTTACAGGGCTGGGGTGAATGTGGCATGGTTCGAGGAGGAAGTGTGACATGATTAGGGATTGATTCATGTGACAGGGTGTGTACAGCATGATTGGGGGGATGAGTGTGACAGAGTTGGAGGGGTTAATGTGATTGGGTGAGTGTGGCAGGGTGAAAGGGGGTGAGTGTGACAGAGTGATGGAGGATGAGTGTGAAAGCATGGAAGGGTATTTGTGACAGTGCGAGAGAAGGTGAGTGTGACAGCATTGGGGGAGTTAAAGGATCACTATAGTGTCAGGAAATCAAAGCGGTTTTCCTGACACTATAGTGCCCTGAGGGTGCCCCCACACTCAGGGTCCCCTTCCCGTGGCGCTGAAGGGGTTAAAACCCCTTCAGTTACTTACTGGTGACCTCTCCTCCCCCACCGACGTCAGCTCCCATGTCCGACATCAGCGGAGCTAAATGCGCATGCGCATTCAAAGTGTCCATAGTAAAGCATTTCTCAATGCTTTCCTATGGACGCTCTGCGTAATGGAGGCATAATATGCCTCCAGTGTTGCAGATGCGCCGCTAGTGGCTGTCCGGAAGACACCACTAGAGGCTGGATTAACCCCAAATGTAAACATAGCAGTTTCTTTGAAACTGCTATGTTTGCATCAGAAGGGTTAAAACCTGAGCTGAAGTGGACATTGAGCTGAAGTGCTCTGGGTGACTATAGTGTCCCTTTAATGTGAGTTTTGTTGAGTGAAAGGGGTGGCATTGTGTGGAGGGTGACATGAGTGTATGTGTGCAGTGTTGAACATGCAGGGGTGTTTTTGTGTGCAGTGTTGGCATTAAAATACTGGGATGTATGCACTGCCACATGCACAGGTATGCACACACACTCAGAAACACACAGATACACAGGAGCAAAAAAACACTGACACATAAATACACATGCAAAAGCAAATATACTGACGCACAGGTACACATACATACAGGTATATAAACACACATGTACACATACATACACAGATACAAAGACATACATATACACACTGACACACAAGTACATACAAACATGGACACATAGGTGCATACAAACACAGGTACACATATACACTGACACACAGGTAAACATACACTATGACACACGTACACAGACACTCTGACACACAGATACACATACACTGACACACAGATACACATACACAGACACACAGATACACATACACAGACATACAGATACACATACACAGACATACAGATACACATACACAGACATACAGACACACATACACAGACATACAGATACACATACACATACACAGACATACAGATACACATACACAGACACACAGACACACATACACAGATACACAAACACAGACACAGACACACAAACACAGACACAGACACACAAACACAGATACACAGACACCCAGGTACACAAACACAGACACACAAACACAGACACACGAGTACACAAACACAGACACACAGGTACACATGTACTCTGACACACAATTACATACAAATACACGTACACTCTGACACACAGGTACACATGCACTATGACACACAGATACACATACATTTTGACACACAGGTACACATACATTTTGACACACAGGTACACATACATTTTGACACACAGGTACACATACATTTTGACACACAGGTACACATACATTTTGACACACAGGTACACATATACTCTGACACACAAATACATACAAACACAGACACATAGGTACACATACACTGTGACACACAGACACACAAACACACATACACTATAACAGACAGATACACATACACTCTGGCACATGGGTACACAAACACACAGGTACACATACACACACAGATATGCACAATCTCACATACACATGTACATATATAAATAGTAATTTATGTTCTTACTTTTGCTGCAGTGCACTGGGGTCCAGGGGGAGCTGGCTGACCTAAGGTGATGGGTGTCAGCCTTCTTTAGAATACCTCGTGTCTGCCACCTCCTCCTCCTTCCCACCGGGCTCTCTATTAGCTGGCCGGGAGGAAGTGCCCTGTACTCACTCCTCCCAGCAGGCAATGCGATCCCAGCCATGATCCGCAAGGGAGAGGGGCCCGGCCGCGGGGAAACATATTGTTAGGGGCCCGGCCGCGGGGAAACACATTGTTAGGGGCCCGGCCGCGGCCCTCATGATTAAAGGATTCTGGCCGCAGTTTGTCTGGGAAGGGGTCCGGTGAAAAATTAAAGGGCCCGCGGGGCTCAAGGGGCAGATGTTTTGGGCCCCCCAGGAATAAATGGGCCCGGGGCAGCTGCCCCTTTTGCCCCGCGTTAAAGACGGCCCTGACACCAAGGGTCCCCGAAAGGTGACATCAAGCCCCCCTGTATTTTATATATGAGTTGCACTGGTGTGACACTGTGCCCTGGCAGGCCCTGAAACGCAAACGTGTGAAGGAAACTGACTGCTATTATATTACAGTCAAAAAATGTTTTTGTTTTTTTAAATGCAAGCAATTGTGGCACCAGATATGAGTGGTGGCACTGGGCAAGTGGGCACAGTATATGCTGTGAGCCTGACACACACGCTGGCAGGCAGGCAACTGCAATTAGATTAGACAGGAAAAAAAAAAACAGACATGTTCTAGCCCTAAAAAGGGCTTTTTGAGGTCAGAGATCAGATGAGTCCTTCAGGACTGTAGTGGACACTGAATACACTAGCCTAGCTATCGATTTCCCTATTAAATCAGCAGCAGCTACACTGTCCCTCCTCTCACTAAGAATGCAGCTTCCGGGGGGCGGGGCCTAGCTGTCATGGAGGAAAGACGCACTTCGTGTGAGCTCCCTTAATATCTCACTTTAAGCAGCTATCAACAAGTGAATTTCACCCCAGAAGGGGATGACCCAGCAATGTTGCTCCTACCTGACTGACCCGACATGCTTAATAGCGGTCAGCAACTCGATAGAGTCTTACTTACCTCCGCGTGGCAAGTGTGGCCTGGTGCTCACCGGGCGGGAGAGGCGACCGATCTCCCGATCCTGGGATGCCCAGGAGCAGTTACTTCCTGGCAGGAGCTCCATTACCCCCCCCCCCCCTCGGACCGGTGAGGGCTATCCCGGTCCACCCCTGAGAGGCTGTCTGGAGCTAATGGACGCAGAGAGCACAGCCGCCCAGGCTGACATACTCATCTACTCTCCCAATATGGCAGCAGCCGCATGTCCTCCTGGTAACAGCAAACCATGGCAGGATATTGAGTCGAAGCTGGACAGACTCTTTAATCAATTTTGGAAGCAAATAACAAGCAGGAAGCCCCATCAAGCTCCACCACAGCCCCAACAAGCTCCACCACAGCTAAGCGAAACAGTCCCCATTAAAATCCACCAACGCAAAAGGCGTCGAAGACAGGACCAGAGGCACAAACAGAAATGCAGAGCCTGCCCCACTTCAAGCACTCGCCTACACCTTAAGCCACCACAATCCCGCACCGGACGTGAAGCACCACCGGGACAGATCCGACAAAACAAGCTTCCATCACCTCAAGCCGCAAACCCGGCACTCAGCCAGAGACTTGCCTTTGTTGTTCCAGGTATCACGGACTCCCAGGGTCTGCACCTGGCGCCCAGAAGGGATCGGATGAGCACAAGCAGTAAACAGCAGCCTGCCAAGCATGTCCCACTATAGCCGATCCTCCACACCATGCCTTTGATCACATGAACTTCTCTCTGCACATTAACTAATCGTAAAGTAGCAAGCGTTTAAACATGTAATTATTTCACCTCCTAAAGAGTTTATTGTCGTAGTTCCTTAGATGCCTTTACCTTAACCATTCATGTATTATGTTATTCACTAGTCTCATGTCATGGGGCGACTCACACTTGATTTATAACTAGTGGTGGAGCTGCTGATATAAATACACAGTTGATAACGTGCAAGCTACACCCTAAACATGACAGCCATCTTTCACAACAATGTACTGCTATATACTCATACCTTCAGTGTAACTAGCCATGATATACACACGTTCAGCCTAGCATGCTCAAATATAACACACTTCTGTCTAAAAAAAAAAAAAAAAGAATGCAGCTTCCGAATTAATCTAAAATGGATGCTGTCCAGGAGGTCAAATAATTGATGTGTGTCCAGGAAAATATGGAGGATCCATACAACCCATGGAAGGTTTAACAATAAAAACGGCTCAAAAAATTATTTTTTTACATAAATGGAAATAGCAAAAAAATAATAATGGTGAATTGGATTAAAAGGATACTCTAAGGCTAAGCACCCGGCCAGCTTTAGCTCAATGAAGCCGTTTTAATGTAAAGATCATGTATGACAACTGAATAACGGATCACAGAGCTAATTATTTTACAGCCGATAAATGGGTTATAAAGCTATTGCCATGTGTATTTAGTATAAATTATTATGAGTGTAACAGTGTTTGTTTCAACCATTCTCTTTCTTGCAGCTGATACAATGAAGGATTTTACATCACTGAAATTTCTAAATTTGAGGAATCAGATAATTACTGCAGTTTATGTCTCTGAAAACTTGGGTAAATCCTTCAGCCTTCTAAAATATATTAATTAATATAGGTAAATGTGTAAATTAAATGTGATGAAAATTAAGTCAGAATTTATTGGGGCAGATTTTACACTGAATGGTGATATTTCCTGTATATTCTTGTATGAACGAATGAATGGTGCCCACAAGACCCTTTCCACCATAGCCACTAAAATTAGCTGTAGCGGTTATGGTATTTACAGTGATTCTTTAATTTGTGAAGAAAATGTACATGCAGCACATTTATACATAACTCACAACTCCAGCGTCCATTGAATCAGGACAGTGGTAGGAGTAGGTTAGAGGGGGCGGGCCAGTGGTGCAATTACGCCCCAGGCCAAAAGGCTCTGCTAAGGACTCACCCTTTTGTGGCAGGTCAGCCTGGCATGAATTCACACCAGCTTGCCTATCATAATATTTAAGCCCACTGTGGGCAGACTCCTGAACATAAAGCGAGCATGTCCGCCAAAAGTAGGAAACTAGGTAATTAAGTCAGGATGGTAGAACAGGACCCAAAAATCGTGACCGAAACCCCTAAATCAGGAATGTTTATGTTTTGTAATTTTATATGGATTCTACTGGGGCTTCTACTGGGGATCTGAATGAATCTAAAATGGATGCTGTCCAGGAGGTGGGAGGGTCTGGGAGGGAGGGTCTGCTGCTGATTGGCTGGAATGTGTCTGCTGACTGTGAAGTACAGGGTCAAAGTTTACTCAATGATAACGAATAGGGGGTGGACCGAACATCGCATATGTTCGCCATCTGTGGCGAACGCGAACAAGCTATGTTCGCCAGGAACTATTCGCCAGCAAACCGTTCGGGACATCTCTAGTTATGGAGGTTTTTTGGTTCTTTTCACCCTTTCCCCAAATCTCCTAAGTTTATGTAGTCAAATGTACTATACCTAATCACTACTACTGTTAGTGTTACAGAGACTCGATTGATACATACTTACCTCAAGCATCAATTTATCAAGAAAGACAACTATTTTGACACCTAGTGAGTATCTACACCAATTAAGAAGCATTTTTTTCTAAGGATCAATTGTGGTTTATATTACCTGGCTATTTACCTTGCTGGGATTATAAACATATATCCTCCCTATATTCACTCGTAGACTAATATCTAATTAGGAGACTCAATATGTATATATTTTCTTTTGTTAGGTGATTAGTTTATTATTATTTTTTACTGACTATTTTTTTTACTGATTATTTGAGTCCTTGAATACTTCTGATTTCAATAAAATTTTGTCCAATTTTGAATAAACTTTTCTTGTAATTTTTTAGAGACTTGCTCATTTCCATTTTTCCTCTTTTAGTATGGGTTCTTTGGAATTAGTTATTATTCTACTGTGATCACCATCCTATTAAAACCCGAGAAGTACCCAGAGGCATGCAACAGTTATTGTCCGATTTCTCTGCTTAGTGTGGACATCAAACTTTTCTTAAAAGTCCTTGCTACTAGATTGCAAACAATTTTGCCTCCTCTGATCCACCCTGATTAGACAAGGTTTATTCCTGGGCGTGAGGCTAATACATTATGGCTCTTTTCTTTTCTCTGCAACACCTGGCCAGAAAGGTGAGCATTTGTATGCTTCTTTTATCCATTGATGCTAAAAACGAATTTGAACATGTAAATTAGTTGTAATGCTGGCCTTGCTGGGAGGCATTAGATTTGAGAATAAACTGTTGACTTGAATTGCAGCTCTATATAGCAAACCAAGTGTAAAGATATGGGTTAATGGAGCCCTGACTGCTGAGCTACAAATCCGCAGTGACATCAGGCAGGCCCTCTCTCACCCTTACTTACTCACCCTTACTGTTTTCCCTAACTTCGGAACCACATTTTGTGATATGTTGCAACCCCTTTGTCCAGGGATACGTGTTAAAAGAGTGGAACACAAAGTGGCCCCTTACACTGACAACCTTCTTTTTTTTTTTAATTAACCCAACGGGTTACAACGCCATGCCTGATGTTGGAATTCAAATGATATAGTTTGCTGTCTGGCATCAAGCTTAACCTCTCAAAATACGAGGTGCTGAATGTATCCATCCCCACAGAGGAATATGCAGCCCTCAGGGTGCAATTTTTATTCCATTTGTGTAATTGGAAAAGTAAATATGTAGGGATGTGGGTGACAGCGGAACCGGGAGAGCTATCTCAGCACAACTTTTTCCCCTTATTAGAAACGCTACAGGATGACCTCAAAAAGTTGTCATACTCACATGTTTCTTGGCATGGGCAAGCAGCAGTTATTAAAATAATATCCTGCCAAAAGTGCTATATCTCTTTCAGACCGTGCTGCTCTTTCTACCATGTAAATTTTTCACCTCTTTGAAGATGGTGGTGATTAGATATATTTGGAGGGGGAGCGATCTTGGTTGCAACATGAGCTACTCTGCTTGCCAAGGCAGTGGAGAGGCTTAGCCTTGCTCAATTTTAAAAATCCCATCAGGCCTTGGTTTTGCAGAGAATCCTTGATTGGGATCTTGTGTCACCACAGAAAGAATAGGTTTCTGTGGTGACACGAGAAGGGAGAGGGTCAATATATCTTTTTATTCAGCTTGGTGGCTGGGGGAAGCACAAAGACAAACAATTGCCAGCAAATCAGAAGCTCAGACCATGTAGGGCAATGTGCAAGCTACCACAGATATCACCATCACCTAGTGCCCGTTTGCCAGTAACGTAAAACAATAATTTAGGTGGAGGGCTCCTACCTGCGGTGTGGTCATTCCTTGGCAGAGGGTATTTCATCCCAATACTTAGAGCACTGGGAGGCAGTAGACTATTGGAAAAGGACACCTTACTGGGTGAGTATTGAACACACCTGGTTCGAGGGCCTGTGCATTGGGGTCACCAAGTTGGATAAAGCAGACTCTATATTTTACCAACACCTCCAAGTTGGAGATAGAGAAGTAAAGAAAACCTTTAAGAGGCAATAAGAAGGACAATTGGGCAGGACATTTTCAGACGCACAATTGGAGCAGGTTTTAATATGGAAACATAAGAGCTCAATTAGTTCTCAAAACCAAGAGATAAATTATGAACTCTTTTTTAACTCTAATTTTGGTATATGACACCAGTCCTGCTCCACAGAAATTTGAATGTATGTTGAACACAAATGCGAGTTGGAGAGAGTAAATGGACAGCAAGGCTCTACTTTAAGTGAAGAAAAGGAATTTAAGTTGTTTCACCAAATCACTGTTCACTGTGTGAGATATTTTTACTTATAGTTGTATATGAAGCCATGTCATCTATTGCCAATATTTATTGAACTTTATTGAACTTACGTTTCTCTTGTTCTTTTATCAGTAAACTCACAAATCTTTTTCAACAAACATAGATTTACATTTTTTTTTTTAATTAGGAAACTATTTACTAAACTGAAATACCAAAATTAGGAAAACCCTTCCTTTTCATAATTTTGGTCTTTCAGACACCTTTACTAATATTAAGTAAAACATATTAAGTGTTAGTAAATCCTTCCTCCTGCCCCTATTCGTCATATCATGAGTATAGCCATGTCATAAAAATAGACTAGCGACTGGGCAACTATTGATGCCAAGTCACTAATCCAATAAAGGGAGACCTGGCACAGGTCATCTATACCCCAATGGTGTGGCACCTAATAAATTAATAAAGTGGGGGGGGGGGGGCATTCTGGGAACATTTTTATTTGTACTGTTGAGCTACTTGGTTTAACCATGAAACCAGACTCTACACTGGCCCTGAGACAGACTGGCCCAACTTTTCTATTATTTGAATCCTTAATTGCATTTATATGATTTTTTTTTTTTTTGGGGGGGGGGGGGTGCAATTGTTTGTATCTATTTCCCTTTCTCAATACAATTCTTTAAGCAGAGAAAAAATAAATAAACATTTAGTGGCTGTCCCCTAATCATCAATCAATTTTATTCCACCAATCAGCTTTTTTTTGGTACCAGAGGTGGAACGCTGAATCACAAATGAAATGGACATTCTTGTCTGTTGCATGAGATGATTGTTCGGTTAAATGAGGATTTTTCTTAATAAAATCTTCAATAAAAACAAAGAAAGTTCTTATTGAAATTGCTTTTATAATCCATACAGGTAAAATGTAAATGCAGGGCTGCCATCAGAAATTTCGGGGCCCCTTACACAGTTCAAAGTGTGGGCCCCCTGGGCCCGCCCCCGAGGGCCCATTCTGAGTCCACCCACAAGGATGGCCTGTGTGGTGTGTAAAATGGATACAGATTGCACATTTGTATAATTAATGTAGTTTTGTGTGTTTTAGATAAACTGTGTGTTTGTGTGGTGAATGCAGAGTGTTTGTGTTGTGGTTTTAGTGTGTGTGTGGTGAATGCTGTGTGTGTTTGTGTTGTGGTTTAAGTGTTTGTATGGTGAATGCAGTGCATGTTTGTGTTGTGGTTTTAGTGTGTGTATGGTGAATGCAGTGCATGTTTGTGTTGTGGTTTTAGTGTGTGTATGGTGAATACAGTGTGTGTGTGTGTTGTAGTTTTAGTGTGTGTATGGTGAATGCAGTGTGTGTTTATGTTGTAGTTTTAGTGTGTGTATGGTGAAAGCAGTGTGTGTTTGTGTTGTGGTTTTAGTGTGTGTATGGTGAACGCAGTGCGTGTTTGTGTTGTGGTTTTAGTGTGTGTATGGTGAATGCAGTGTGTTGTGGTTTTAGTGTGTGTATGGTGAATGCAGTGTTTGTGTTGTGGTTTTAGTGTGTGTATGGTGAATGCAGTGCGTGTTTGTGTTGTGGTTTTAGTGTGTGTATGCAGTGTGTGTGTGTTGTGGTTTTAGTGTGTGTATGCAGTGTGTGTGTTGTGGTTTTAGTGTGTGTATGCAGTGTGTGTGCTGTGGTTTTAGTGTGTGTAAATGTGGGGGCTTTATGTAAAATAGGGGGCTGCATAAGGGGGTGTGGGGTGAGAGGGGAGCTTTTTTGGTGGCATTTTATTCCCCCCTCCCTGCTTCTTACCTGGCCAGGGAGGAGGGAGATCGCATCCCTGGTGGTCCGGTGGTCTGGTAGAGGGAGCCAGCCGCTGTAGAATGCAGACGGGGACCAGCCAGCACATCCTTACTCTCCAGCAGCTCCTGCTTGTAAGTCTCGCGAGCTGTGCTTTTTGCCGCGCGGAGCATTGCCATGGTAACCCGTGACGCTCTGCCGGCCGCGGAGCTCGCGAGAGTTACGGGCAGGAGCAGCTGGAGAGTTAAGATGTGCTGGCTGGTCCCTGTCTGCATTCTACAGGTAGCCGGGGCCCGAGGTGAACATATAGATAGCGATAATCGCTATCTATATGTGCACAAATAGAATGTGGGGCCCGGGACTCCCAGAGCAGTCCGGGCCCCCCAGGACCGCCGGGCCCATGACAACCGTTATGGTTGTCATGCCCTGATGGCAGCCCTGTGTATATGTAACCATTAATATTTAAAAATGTCTATTCTTCTATTCCGTTTAGAAACAAGCTTTTCCCTTTTTGTGTTTTACCACTTTTTTAGACTACTGACGTTTTGAAAGGACTTTTCCTGACCTCTTGTTACCATTTGCCTAAATATATTATAATTTTTGTGAATTGTTCAGTACTGCAGAATATGTTAACATTTTAAAATAAGTAAATACGCGTCGGACTCATTGAAAATAAGAAAAAACTCCATAAATGACATGACCCCTTAATTGGCCTTTTCCATTAAAACAAATGATAGATTGAGGATGCAAGGTGAAACAAAAGAATAAAAAGTTGTTTTAGATTAAACTTTAGATGATATTACATATTTTCCAGGCCCAATTGGCTTATGCTGTCTTTATTAATATTCCCCATTTTTCTATAGCAGTAATGGCACAGCCAAAATGAAGCAGCTTTTTCTCTCCACGCTCATTCCTATATTTCAGAATAAATTATTCCCACCAGAATTTGTTCCAAATTTTTTTGCCCATTACATGGAGAGAGACATTACATGACTAGAACATTTATATATAAACAGTAAGATTCTAGAATTTACAGACATACCAGATCATACTTCACTAAATATTTCAACTTTTTCTTTGCATCTACTTCTTCGGTTTGACAGGCAGGAAAAGCACCCATGACACTCTTTGAGAGGGAATGCATATACTCACTTAGAAGAAAAGGACAAATGTCCAGCATCTTTACACAACTAGCAACACACTCCTCTGAAATAGCACTGCCATATATCGCTGCTTGGGAAACATATTTATAGGCCCTATAGAGGACACTACAGATTGGGTGACACATGTCACGAGGCGCCACTGACGACATGTGTCACCCATAAGGAACAAGTCTTTTAAATGTTATTTTAATGGTACCTCAGGCCCAAACTTCTGGCGGTTATGCACCGCCTTCCAAATAACTTATTCTGGAAACAATGCGGTGAACCAGGGACATTTATTCATCGCTGGTGGACGTGCCCAAAGCTACGACCAATATGGCACAATGGTACAGAAGTGCTCAGCAGAACATTGGGACCCCTGGGAACTACTCCTATCCAAGCTGATAGAAACATTCACCAGAGCAGAGAACAAGCTCACAGCTAGAATAGCGCTATCAACCCGCAGAGGTTGAAGTATGGTGAAAAGGTGAAGTATGGGCTACACAAAATATTCACGCTCTAGTTATAATAACAGAAAAAAAAATAAAACAAAACAAAAACTGGATAGACTCACCACACAAATTCATGATTCTCCTAAACCTTACCATAAAACATGGGACCCTTGGCTGGATGAAGACATGTCTTGACCTTGGTAATATTATACATTCTTCATATTGCATAATTCCACTATACCACTTTAAGCTTTGGGAAGGGGGGGGGGGGGGGGACAGGGCGCCGGGGTGCTTGTTCTATTTTTTTTCCCCACACTTTATCTTTCCAATTTTCCTCTTCTGTCAATCAATTGTAAAAGAATGAACCTAAAAATGTCCTAAAGGGATGCTACATTATAAATCCACACAACTATACTCGTAATAGAAACCACAGGAGTATGAACTTTCCCCACAAAGGGATCTCATCAGGTATAATTCACCCACTGAACCCTGTAACTTTCATCTCTCCCAAATCATCCTTACAATTCTTTGTTAAAAGAATATCAGGAGGCACATCTAAATGCACCCGACTCACACCTCTGATTTAGCCTATATAAAAGACTCGGACCTTGGACCACTTTTAAAATAACATTGTATATTGAATAGTGTATGTGTCCTGGACTCATATTGACGATTCCTTTATACACTTGTACCTGATATTTTGTTTTATTCTTCTTACATATGCTGACTATACTTCTACTGATATTGTCAGATTTAAAGAAAATAACAAATAAATAATATAAAAAATGGCATACAGGTCTAATGTTGGCAATTTCATTGACAAGTAGGGGAGGGATTATATTTTTATAGAGCTTTAAATTAAAATCTAAAATCTACAAATGGATTGTAATGCTCTTTAATATACTGTTCTTCTGTATGAACTTTAATAAAATAAAAAAATATTAATAATACATGCATGTATATATATATATACTGTGTGCATGGACATACAAATGTAAACACATGAAATGATTTTTTAAATTAAACATGTTCACATACACGCACTCATTAGCACTCACACTGCATAACGCAAAATTCAGACCAATCGCAATTAAATTGAAACGGAATGCACGCGCCTTATGTTTGTGTAACTGTTGCAAATATCTCTTTCGGAAATTTTTCCCATTGTTTGGTAAATAAACCTATTAAGTAAAGTTTTTTGCTCTTTTTGAAGGCCGTTGAAGCTATTGGAAGCAAAATTGGATTAAAAGATAACAATGTAACTCGAAGGAAAATAAATATTATTGGGAAACGTTTCATAGTTTAGGTTTGGTAAAATCTAAGAATTAACAATACGTTATAATGATAATTATGATACAATAATAACAATAATTATAATTATAATTATAATAACACACTCTCTAGGAAGGCAATCTTCAGATTTTCTGTTCTTCCTGCACAGTACTGATTTTATTCCCCTCGGTGACAGAAATCTGCAAGAGATAACTCTGAAAAATATGGTCTGAGAAGTGCATTTACTGCCAGAAAACAGGATTTCGTTCTTCCTGGAGGTGCTGGAAGTTGGATGTGTCTTTATTCTATGCCTGGTGAGAGGCATAGAACATTCAGTAAAAATAGTCACGCTCAGTCCGTACCTGAAATGACTGAGTCTCATTAAAAAGTAATCTGGACAATTGTACAAGCCTGGAAATAAAAGGCTATTATTGTGTTACGTTCAGGAACAAAGACCATGGAGTGAAATATAAAACAGAAAAAAAATCAAATGAATCATCTTCACAACGTGACTGTTTCTAGGAGCTTGCAGTCTTAAAGGTCTTGGCTTCCTGTTTATCTATGATGAGAGCAATTTGAGAATGCCTGAACGTGCAGCAGAAAATTTAGCTATAAACATTCGAGGTAGTTCTCTTTGGCTGGGATTCATTATATATGCTGAAAAGGTGAATTGGGAAAAATAAAAAACCTGAATTAGACAAAAGTTGAATTAGACTGGTTTATGTCTGAATTAAACCAAATTGTCCCAGGTTGGAGCTCAGTGGCTCATGAATTGCCCACAGTTATTTATTTTTTTCTGTACAATTACTGAACAATTCAGAAATAAATACATAATACAATACAGGGTTATTTACTAAAGTGAGACTTAACCCCTTAATGACACATGATGGAAATATTCCGTCAGGATTCCCTTTTATTCCGTCATGATTGAGTTTCAAATTTAAGGTCAAAATAGCTGAACTAGAAATATACAGCTATGCTTTCAGTACTCTGCCTCTTAAATTTGAAATCAACTTTGAATTCATACTTTAGCGAATAGTGCTGATAGATAAGCTTAATGGAATCATAACGTGTCAGTGGACAACAATATTGCAATAGTAACAATCATATTAAAATAAATACATAAACAAAAAAACAAATCAATAAATGGAACATTTTTGCACAAGGTGGATGGGCATTTAAACCAATGGTAGGGCTGCCTCAAAAGATCGTGCAACCCCCTTACCCAATATGGAAGTGCCAATCGAAATATCAATGAGACAAACATCACCAATAGAGGTGAAAACAGGAGTTGCAGTAAATAAAATCTATATTTATATATTATATATTCATATACATTTATTTCACCGTGCCTTCTATTGGTCATTTCTCACTTGATCTGTGAATAAAATCAGTATTTATTTGTGGTCCCTTGGCCCTAAATTATCATTTTTTTCCATGAGTGTTCTCTTTGTTTAGCCAAATCGGCTAAATTCGTAATCACAAAGAAACACGTTTGGCATTGTGTGTTTCAGTCGGTTTGTGATTCAGTTACATACTGGCTCAGAGGTTGTGAGTTTGACCAATCACCCAATCAGCCAAAATTTGGATGAACTGCAGTTCAGACTGAAGTGAATATCCAAGTCTAAAATCGCCGATTTTCTCACCCAATATATAATGTTGAGTGAGTGAGCATGCCGTCAGCTAGAAATTAATGACAGTTTGCCTCTGGCTCATCTTTATGGTCAGAAACATTCTTTCAGCTCACAGTATCTCTTGTCAGTTGTTAGACATGGTGGGGAGTCTAAAATGCTATGAGCAATCTTATCACAAAAGTCATCAGTTGCAACTATTGCTCTGTATGACTGTATAATTGTCAAGGAATATGACACTATTTTACAGGACCAAGTGCTCTCCTGTTTGAAATCCGGTAGACATGTCATGAAGACACAACTCCATGATGGTCCCATACTACAGAATAATCATTGCTGCTCCCAAATTAAAGAGTGGTCCCATTTACATGATCTCAAATACTTTCCATGGCCAATCTAAACATTGCTGCATCCTTAGGTGAATGGATTACCACCTCCTTGACCTATTGAAGAGTGATGGGGCAATAGCTCAGAGTTCAGGACCTGTGTGATAAGATTACAAGCTGTTCTGAATTAAGGGGTCCTGCTATGCCTCACTAAAGGAACACACTAGTGTTAGGAATATAAAAGCTGTATTCCTAATACTATAGTGACCTTCTAACCCCCTTTGTGGTAATCAAAGGGTTAAAAACCTATAAATACATACCTGATTCCAGCTCTGAGGTCCTTCAGCACTTGCTCTGTCTCCACCTCCACCAGCGTTAGTGCAAGGGGGAACCTAACATGCAATACGTGCTGAGTGCCACACACGCATTAAGCCTTCTCCATAGGAAAGCATTGAATCAATGATTTACTATGGGGTTATACAAGACACAAGACATCCTCATGCAAAGCGTGATGGTGTCCAGCATCATCTCATTGAGTTAAACTCTGTGTGACTCGAGGAAACGCCTCTAGTATCTGTCTTGGATACACCAACAAGCAGTCTTACCCTTTAATGTAAACACTGCAGTTTCTCTGAAACTGGAACATTTATATTGCAGAGTTAAGGAGACATAGACACTGCATCCAGACTACTTCAATAATATGAAGTGGTCTGAGTGCCTTTAAGTTCCTCAGAGCTTGCAAAATATCCCTCTTGCACTAGCCAATAAAGGTATCATTTGACACTTTTTTGAAAGTTATTTGTAAGCTCTTCATATTATTATATATTTTTGTAATAGCATACTGTATGTGTGTGAAAATGTGTGTTAAAGCAGATTTCTCACATATGAGAGTCTTTACATTTTTTTGCAAACCCAAAGTACGTCTGTATTTATGGCTGCACCAAAAAATCTTTAACAGTTCTATCTTGGTGAAAATGTTAAATGTAAGAGTGACATTTTATCTTTTAATTATTATTATTAATTTAAAGGTGTAGTGGTTGTGATGCCAAGAGCACCCTGGTACTATTCCCTGGTAATGGGGAAAACTGTTTTGCAATGGTTTTCTAGCTTACCTAGGTCCCACGGTCTCCTCTGGTGGCGCCTGGTCTCCTCTGGTGCTGAATGAAGAACATCCAGCTCTGTGGAGCTGCGAATGCCAGCTGTTGATCATTCATTGGCTGAGAATATCAGCTGAGCACTCTTATCCAATGAATGGCATTCTGTGCATATAAATACACACTGACATGAAATTAGCCAGCCAGAACGCTAGCTCCGGGCTTGATAATGATGCCCCAGTAAACCTGCCAGAGTTGGACTTATACCTCCAGCTGCAAAGGGGTTAAACTCTGTATTTGCAGCTTTTCATCGTGAAACTCTTCATACAGACTCTAGGCACCATGACCACTTCACATCCATGAAGTAGTCAAGGGTCTTGCCGTAACTCTTTAATACAAAAACAAATAAAGGCATAAACGTTTGGAAATATAATGCATGACCCAAAGAAATTGCAACTGTTCATGGAATATATATTTAAGATTATAAAAAAAAATAATAATAGTGTATTATTAAATATAGTGTTATATTTCCAACACACAGCAGAAAGGTCTGAAATTCAGATGTACACTAGTGTTAAAGAGAAATGCAGAACATTACGTGAATCTGGAACAATTTCATTACAATGTGTAATATGCATAGAAGGCAACGAACACTCTTCTTAAGTAGCCGGGAGTAAATGCTGCATGTACGAAGCACGTATCCATTCGCTCACACTGGTTCACCTGTCATCACTTCAGATGAATATATACAGTACCCATGCCAGAACATGTCACTCCATGGGAGATTGCAAGCATTTTCAGTAGTATTAGTCAAATTTTCAGTTATTGCTGAAAGGGAGAGCTGAGTGATAGAACGAATGTAGGAGTCTGTAGAGAGGATGGGGAGGGTGTCTGAATCAATAGGGAGAGCAAGAAACTAGATTTGCTGTCAGCTAAGATAAGAGGAACGAAAAATCAAACAGATCTTCCTCCTCTTGATATAGAATAATTACCGGGGTAAGGAATAAAATAAAAAGTATGTTATAGGGTGCTAGACGAATGTCTGGTGTCTTTGTGTCACATGGTGGATGTCTAATAGTTAATAAAAAAATAAATAAATACTGAATGAAAGTGACCATATCTTCTTTCAATAGTATTTGAGCTCATCTTCCAGCAACAGCAAATAATTCATCTACGTTATCTCACAGACAATTATTGTTAGTATACAGTGATACTATATTATTATTTATACTGCAATAGTATGTTGTTATTATTATCTGTATTGTGATGCTGTATTTTTTATTTAAATAATTCTACTACATCTACTAGAATTAGATGTAATTCTACTGTTTAGAGGACACATTCCTAATGTTGACACTTTAGGGAGAAACACGGTGTTTACCAATAAACACTGACAAATAGATGTTACAGACAAACCAGTTTAAGTACAGTAGGTTTTGATCAGGATAAGTATGAATGAGTTGTTACAGTTTAGCACAATTTTTTGCTAACTGTTATCGTCTTGACACTGAAAAGCTCCCTGGATATTATGAGGACAGTCAAATTGTTATCATGTTTTAGTATTAGCCCTACTGAAGTTAATGCATGTAATTTTAAAGCATTTTACAGATGCAAAACTAATACTTCAAATGAACACTATAGGGCCATGAACACAAACATGTATTCCTGATCCTATTGTGTCAAAACCACCATCTAGCCCCCCTAAATATAGCAAAATCTTACCTTTATTGCAGTCTGCCCCTGATCTGCCTGCCTGGCTGACACCATCAGAAGTGTTGTTCTGAGCCAATCACAATGCTTCCCCATGGGATTGGCTGAAAATGTCAAGTAGGCAGATAAGGGGCAGAGCCAAACACAGCCCTGGCCAATCAGCATCTCCTCATAGAGATGTATTGCATCTCCATGAAGAGGGTGGAGACACTGAATGGCAATACTGCACAGTGTGCAGCACTGCCCCAGAAAGCACCTCTAGCAGCCATCTGAGGAGTGGCCAATGAAGTTATCACTAGATTGTAATGTAAACACTGCATTTTCTCTGAAAAGACAGTGTTTACAGCAAAAAGCCTGAAGGGAATGATTCTACTCACCAGAACAAATTCAATAAGCTGTCCATTTAAGGTAAGACATACATTTGAAGCAACTGTATTTGATTTAAATACTGAGGTTGTGCAGTGTGACAGACCCCTTTTGGAGTGACAGATACCATCTCGGAGAATTGCCGTTGTATGTGGATTATTGTGGATTTCGGGTACTTGTGGATCCGTACGGTACACACCGCCACGTGGAGAGAACAATGGGTCGCGGCCATTTTGACCGCATGGACTAATGACCGAACACTCACGAACTTTCCACACGACGAATTTCAACCTTACCGATAACGTACGCCCATGCTGGTCGACAGATCCAAAGTACCGAAATAAAGACACCGGATCCAAGAGAGAGTTTTTGTTTATGTTATATGGTTCCTGAGTAAATGGTGCAAACGTGTATCTAGCGAACGGCCCAACCGATCTAGGGGATTTTCACGTATATTGTTCCCTTAGATCTCCGTTCCCTAATACACGTAGCACATTGTATTTTCGTTATATATTGTGTGTGTTATTAAACCTGTAATAATTGTAAAATATTCTGCCCGGTACAGTGGGAGTGACTCCCATTGTAAATGTATTATCTCCTCCGGATACGGGGAGGAGTTGTTGTACGGCATAAAAGCCCGAGTTGCAGAATAAACATTATTCCTACTTTGACCCTCAACACAGAGTCTCGTCTCGTGCTTGGAGGGGATGGCTATTACTTGGATTCGTAATTACTGGGAACCTGTTATGCTTTAGCTGACTTCATCTTGAGGGGGAAAGGACACCTTCTCAGCGGCGTAAACCCCTACTACACCGGGGTGCCGCTACATGCAGCTTCTGCAGTCTTCTCTCACCAAAGCAGGAGATGACTCTACCAATCATTATACTTATGTATCTTTCTGTAGCTTTACGGTGCAACACTGTTTATGTGAGATGTATTTCACCTGTTACTTTTCTATTGTTGAACGCAAACACCTGAACTATAGTTTGTCGGAACCTAAATAATAACAAAAGGTGGTCTTAACCCCTTCAGGACGGAGTCAATAGTACACGTTCTGATCAAAACAAAACGTAAACAAAAACTGGAATTTGCGCTATATGTCTGTTCACCCGTAGTTCCCCTCTTTCATATTAAATGCACCCACACTTATTATATATCATTTTGTTCAGGAGAAACAGGGCTTTCATTTCATATAAAATATTTGTATTTGAAACAATTTATTATGAATAAAATTAAAAAAAACTGTGAGAAATTTGAATTTTTTTTTTAAATTTGTAGTTCCGCCTCACATTTTAGCTGTAAATGTCATAATACTGTTAGGTTTTACGGCAACAAAATGCACATATTTGTAATCAGCGATGTCTCACGAGTACAACAGTACCCCCCATTAACAGGTTTTATGGTGTTTTGGAAAGTTACAGGGTCAAATATAGAACGTTCCATTTTCAAATTGAAATTTGCCAGATTAGTAATGTTACCTTTGAGACGGTGTGGTAGCCCAGGAATGAGAATTACCCCCATAATGGCATACCATTTGAAAAAGTAGACAACCCAAGGTATTGAACGTGGGGTATGTTTAGTTTTTTTTAGTAGCCACTTAGTCACAAACACTGGCCAAAGTTAGCGTTCATATTTGTTTTTGTGTGAAAAAAGCAAAAAACTAATATTTGGCCAGTGTTTGTGACTAAGTGGCTACTAAAAATGACTGGACATACCCCATTTGCAATACCTTGGGTTGTCTACTTTTGCAAATGGTATGCCATCATGGGGGTAATTCTTATTCCTGGGCTACCATACGGTCTCAAAGGCAACATAACTAATCTGGCAAATTTCAATGTCAAAAAAATGAAATGCAAGCCTTATATGTGACTCTCTAACTTTCCAAAACACCATAAAACCTGTACATGTGGGGTACTGTTATTCTCGGGAGATTTCACTAAACACAAATATTAGTGTTTTAAAACAGTAAAACATATTACAACAATAATATAGTCCATAAAAGTGCCGTTTGTTTGTAAAAAATGCAAAAAACGTCACTTTTACTTAAAATATCATCGTTGTAATACAATTTACCAGTTTTAAACACTAATATTTGAGTTCAGCGAAGTCTCCCGAGTAAAACAGTACCCCCTATGTACAGGTTTTATGGTGTCTTGGAGAGTTACAGGGTCTAATATAGTGCATGCGAATTAAATTCTCTGCACTTTCTCCCTGTGTTGTCAGGCATGTCAATCAAATTTTAATTAATCAAATGACATAATTATGTTAAAAAATTACTTAAATATACACGTAGAATTTTAATATATATGCATTTATAGGTATATAAATTCTACGTGTATACTAATGTAATCTTTTATGTAATTATATGTATTTATCTCTCTATATATATTTGCGGTTATTTTTATTTTATATATAGATAGATATATATAGAATGTCATTCTAAGTGTATTCTGTTTCCAATATATATATATTAATAACAAAATACAGTTAGAATGAAATTACATATGAATATATAATTTATTTTATATTTTGTTTCAATATTTTATTTATTTATTTAATTATTTTATTTATTTATTATTGTAATTATGCGTATATATATATATAATATATATATGTAGATCTATTATATATATAATATATATACATATTATATATATCTAACGTCATTCTAAGTGTATTTTAATATTAATATGTATACTAATATTAATATTAAAATACATTACGTATGACGTTACATATATATAATATGTATATATATTATATATATAATATATATACATATTATATATATATAAAAAGGCATTTAATTTATTTTATAACATTTTAATATTTATTTTTTTACACTACCTACCAGCAGGGGGACTGTCTAATATTTTAAACAGTCCCCCTGCTGGCAGATCCATAGCCAGCTATAGGGGGCCATGTGATCGCTCTTTGAGAGCGATCACATGGCCCCCGGGGGCCTCATTTGCCGGAGGGGGGCTGCCTGGGCTCTCAGACAGCCCCCCAGAAGAGGATCGCGGCGGAGGTGAGTACACCTCTGCTCCTGGGGCTGCAAGCCGTTACGGCGTTCTATGCCGCCGCAACGGCTTTAAAGCCCTTTAAAGCCGCGACGGCATAGAACGCCGTAACGGCGTTAAGGGGTTAAAGGGAAACTCCAGTGCCAGGAAAACGATCCGTTTTCCTGGCACTGGAGGGTTCCTCTCCCTCCCACCCCCCAATCCCCGGTTACTGAAGGGGTGAAAACCCCTTCAGTGACTTACCTGAGGCAGCGGCGATGTCCCTCGTCGCTGTCTCCGCCTCCGCGACGCTCCGCCTCTTCATTGCGTTGGCCGGTGGGCGAGACTGATCTCGCCCACCGGCCGAGGGGACCTAATGCGCATGTGCGGCAATGCCGCGCATGCGCATTACGTCTCCCCATAGGAAAGCATTGAAAAATCATTTCAATGCTTTCCTATGGGGTTTTGAGCGACGCTGGAGGTCCTCACACAGCGTGAGGACGTCCAGCAACGCTCTAGCACGGGTTTCCTGTGCTAGAACCCAGGAAGTGACCTCTAGTGGCTGTCTAATAGACAGCCACTAGAGGTGGAGTTAACCCTGCAATGTAATTATTGCAGTTTATAAAAAACTGCAATAATTACACTTGCAGGGTTAAGAGTAGTGGGAGTTGGCACCCAGACCACTCCAATAAGCAGAAGTGGTCTGGGTGCCTAGAGTGTCCCTTTAAGGAACAGAGATGTGTATTATTTTTTCTAAATCTTACAGCTAAAACGATTACAGGGACACTCCATACCCCTAAAGCATTTTTAGCTGGCTACAATTCTTGTGTGAGTATAGTGTGTCTTCTCTTTTTATTTTAGAAAAAGTGCAGATTTTAATATAAATTGGCACTTGTTATAAATTAACCTTACTACACCTCACTGACTATCAATCAGACAACTAGTCCTGTTAATTCATGGTTTGTTTAATGAATGGATTTTAGTTGGACAATAGAGTGTCCCATTAATAAAAACGCACCATAATTAAAGGAACACTGTGTAGCTTAATAAAGCAGTTTTATACAGGAGCCTCCTGAAAAGTCTAGTAAGCCAGTAACAGATTGTGGTGGAATCTCGGTAAAAATAAATTTAGTAGGCCGAGATTACCACGTGGCATGTGTACGTGCATATGCTGACGTATCGATCAGTTGGTTGCACGAGGCAAGATACGATCAGTAGTGTACGGAGCATGTGCAAGAATACAGGATGTAGTATTCCCCCTCCTCCATTGTGCTGGACAAGCCATGCGGTCAAACAGGAAGTTAATTCTTATTTGTGTTGATTGGTTAAGAGAATGTGCGGGTGGAGCTTAATATGGGAGGAGTTATGTGCCTATATAAGGAGCCTACACTATTGTCCGGGGCTCAGAATTTGCTGTATTTTGGTGACGCTAGTCCCTCTGAGTCCCGATCGGTGATCCAATAAAGAATCTCTTCCTTCCTGAAGAAACCTGTGTCCATCTCTCTGTGCTTGGCTTCCGTCAGTTTCTCCGGTATCATTTGGTGCATTGGCCGGGAAACTCATCGTTCAACGGTAGCTGAGAGGCAGAGGCGTGAGACGGTCTATCTTTGCCCACGTTCTCTACGGCTGCACCCCTGAACTTCTGCGTGGACCTCCCTTCGTCTCGGCGCCACTGGTCTGTTGTCCAGGAGATCATCGGCCTCTACGTGAGAAGTGCTGGGGTGTCCCCGTCGATGAGTGTGAACTCAGGTTCAGGAACGAGGAGGTAAGACAACTGCTGTTTTAGACGGCAGGACCCACTAGGGGTATACCGATTGTGCGGTAGGCCCAAAGGGGTTTGAATCTGTGTATCTGCCCCCTCTGTCGGAGGGAAGGAGCGAAGGCGCACCGCTCGATCGAACGCTCTTTAGTCAGACCGTTTGATTTTGTTAGTCAGGCGGGGTCCTGGTGTAAATAGCCCTAGCCGGACACCGGTGTCTTGTCTAGACTAGCGTTCTAGGGTGTATATTACGTTCGCTAGGTCGGAGGGACCGGGAGACTAAGCGGCGCCTGTGTAAATTCGGTTCGCTAGCTCTCAACCTATCTGGGCTAAGTGGGAAGGCGTGTAAATTTGGAACCCACTAGACTTTTGATAGTGCGACTAAGAGGCGCCTGTGTAAATTCGGTTCTCTAGCTCGCTATATGTGGTGATTGGGCAGTGTGGCTAACCAAAACGGGTGTATATAGTTTTAGGTAGTCCATTCAAGGTACTGGCCAATAGTTTAGTTGGGAATTGTAAATGTGTTAACGATTGTTTAGTAAAGTGTATATCTTGTTAGATAGCGCGAGCTCAGCCGTCTAGCGAGAGTGTTAATAGTGTGTTGCTGTATTATAGTGCACGGTACCATAACCCTGTATATTTACTGACACTGTATATAAGTACTAATCATTGTCGTCCATTGCATGTTTAACACCATAACCACTAATAATTGTATTGTGACCTTAACTTGTGCTTTGACCTATGCTAACCGTACTGTAACCGCTATTTGTAAAAGACGATGTTACTGGGGTGTGTTATAGACGGGTAATTCGTATATAGAGAATTATAGCGTGGGTGACTGTATAGTTACGCCAAAGGGCATAATATTGATTATATAGTGACTGGTGTAGCAGCTGTGTGTGTACGGGAATTCCCTGAGTGTTTATTGTTATTGTGTACGTTTCACTTGGTAACCGTACCACGTGGTGCTGTTGCCAGAGGAAACGGGTGTGACTGTTGAATAGTACGCGTGTATAGTATTCGTTGTCGACGACGTTCCATTGTTAAGTATGGGTGCGTCGCAGTCAACGATTCCGGATCCCTTAGGTTGTATGGTGAAGAATTTTAAAAAGGGATTCAAAACTTGTGATTTTGGGGTTAAAATGTCTCCTGTACGTTTGGTCACTTTGTGTACTAGGGAGTGGCCTACTTTGATTGCGGCATGGCCGCCACGTGGCAGTTTGGATCCAACTCTGGTACAGCGCTTACACGTGGCTGTATCGGGTAGGCCTGAACTTTACGGCCAGTTTCCTTATATTGATTGTTGGAGACAGGCCGTAAATGACTCGCCAAAATGGCTCCGGACATGCCACGAGGAGCAGTGTCGCCTCATGGTAGCTAGGACTTGTTCGTCCACTAGGACTGGTGCTAGGCCCATTTTGGACACGCCCCCTGAGTCCGAGATCCCTTTGCCGCCCCCTTACTTTCCGTTAAGAGGAAGTGACGCGAATGCAGGAAGTCCTGCAACCCTCCCCTCATTACCCCCATCCACTTCCGCTTCCTCCTCCAGTACAGGATCCACCCCCCCTCGTACTAAATCTCCCCTTCCGGAATCAGAACCAACCCCCATTAAAAACGAATATCCTGATTTGGCGCCACTTCAGACTTCCGGTCAAGCTTCATCTAGCTCGGCTCGAAGTGTTTTATTTACAACCTTTTCCCAAAACCAAGCTCCCATATCCCCATACCCTATTTCTCCCCGACTAGAACCTATGACTGACGCCCCTCCACGTAGCCCCATACAGACCCGACAGTTGACCGGTGCCCAACAATTAAGACACTATCAGATGCCTCTTCGTCTGAATCCTGGGTCAGCCTATATCGATGCCGCAGGCCAAATGGCACATGCTGACCCAGTCTTTGTATATGTCCCATTCACGACAACCGATCTTTTAAACTGGAAGACCCACAATTCCTCGTATACTGAGAAACCACAAGCTATGACTGATCTGTTCACCTCAATAGTACAGACACATAACCCGACATGGGCTGATTGCCAGCAGTTATTAATGACTTTGTTTAACAATGAGGAAAGGACAAGAATAAATCAAGCAGCCATTAAGGCACTAGAGGATAAAGCCCGTACTTTGAACCAAGTTAATCCAGCAGCATGGGCCGCAACACATTATCCCAACACCGATCCCGATTGGAATGTAAATGGTGCTGATATGGTTCAACTCAGAGCCTATAGAGACGCTATAATTGCTGGCATGAAAGCCGGAGGAAAGAAAGCTATTAACATGTCGAAGACAGTTGAGGTGATTCAGAAAAGCGATGAAGCGCCCAGTGTCTTTTATGACCGATTATTGGAGGCATACCGCTTGTATACCCCCTTTAATCCGGAAGACGCAGACAATTCCCGAATGGTGAACTCCGCCTTTGTCAGCCAAGCTTACGGAGATATTAAGCGCAAGCTACAAAAGTTAGAAGGGTTTGCAGGTATGTCAATCACCCAACTAATGGAGGTAGCGAATAAGGTTTATATGAATAGGGAAACAGAAAGTAAGAAAGAGGAAGAGCGCAAGATGCGTAAAAAGGCTGATATGCTAGCGGTAGCGATCGCAGGCGTAGATAGACGGGGCCCAGATAGAGGCGATAGTAGATGGAGTAGGGAGCCTTTGAGTAGGAATCAGTGCGCGTATTGCAAGGAAGAAGGGCATTGGAGGAACGAATGTCCGCAAAGAGAGCAGTACGAGAGAGACCTACCCAGGGCAGGCTACGGAAACTTTAGAGGCAGAGCGAGAGGTAGAGGAGGCCCCGGAGGGAGTAATGGTAATAGAGGGAGTAATGGGAACAGAGGAAGTGTTAGGGAAGACAGGTATATTCCAGCAGCGCAAAGGTCCCGCGATAGAGAAGGTAGGGACTTTGTAGGATTGGCTGACACGGTCATGGAGGACTATTGATACCGACCGGGCTCCATCCCCCTTGGTCGAGCGGAGCCTATGGTCGATGTATCAATAGGGGGAAAAAGGAGTGCGTTCATGATCGACACTGGTGCTGAACATTCAGTGGTGACTAATCTAGTTGCTCCTCCATCTGGAAGGACTATTACTGTGATAGGAGCAACTGGAAGAAGTGCTGAAAAACCGGTTCTTAAAAGTCGACTCTGTACATTGGGAGGCCACGTAGTAAAACATCAATTCCTTTAGATGCCTGAATGTCCAGTCCAATTGCTGGGACGTGATATGCTATCAAAATTACAAGCGCAGATTACGTTCCTACCAAATGGAACAACATCCTTAAAGTTTAATGGACCTTCAGGTATCATGACATTATCCGTACCAAAGTAAGAAGAGTGGTGACTTTATACAGTGTTGACTAGCCAAAACCCTAGGAGTGATGAGACATTATTTAACATACCAGGAGTTTGGGCAGAGAACAACCCACCAGGACTGGCCCGCAATATTCCACCTATAAAAATTGAACTAAAACTTGGGGTTTATCCAGTGAGCCTAAGACAATACCACATCCCGCAGAAGGCTAAGAAGAACATCCAATCCTATCTGGATAAGTTCATACGGTATGGTATCCTAAAATTCTGTACTTCCCCCTGGAACACCCCATTGCTGCCTGTTCAAAAGCCCGGTACAGATGAGTATCGACCTGTGCAGGACTTGAGAGCAGTCAATGATGCGGTTGTTAGTATACATCCAGTTGTACCCAATCCATATAACCTGCTTGCTTTAATTCCGGGCGGGGCTACTTACTTCACAGTTTTAGATCTCAAAGATGCCTTCTTTTGCCTCCGAATTGCCGCAGAAAGTCAATGTATTTTCGCTTTCCAATGGGAGAACGCTGTAACGGGCTCAAAACGCCAAATGACTTGGACAAGACTGCCCCAAGGGTTTAAAAATTCACCTACCCTATTTGGTTCAGCCCTAAGTCAAGATCTACTGGATTTCGAGTCCATCCCAGGAGAGTGTGTATTGTTACAATATGTAGATGACTTGTTGATAGCAGCAGTTACAAAAGAGATCTGTCAGCAAGCAACGCACGATCTACTACACATTCTCTGGAAGGCAGGATACAAGGTGTCTAGAAAGAAGGCTCAGTTGTGTTTGCCAACTGTCAAATATCTGGGATTCCATATCTCTGAAGGTCAAAGAATTATGGGGCCAGAGAGAAAAGAAGCTGTCTGCCAAATACCAATACCCAAGAATAGAAGACAAGTGCGAGAATTCTTGGGGGCAGCAGGCTTCTGTAGGATATGGATTCCCAGCTATGCGATACTGGCAAAACCTCTGTACGCAGCTATCAAAGGTACAGAGCACGACCCCTTCTTATGGACCCAAGAACAGCAAACGGCATTTGAAGATGTGAAGAAGGCTTTGATGAGTGCCCCAGCATTAGGTCTACCTGATCACACACGACCATTCTACTTATATGTACATGAGCAAAGAAGAATGGCTGTGGGAGTATTGACACAGTACTTGGGATCATGGCAAAGACCTGTTGCCTATATGTCTAAGCAATTGGATGCAGTGGCCAGCGGACTTCCACCTTGTCTAAGAGCCGTAGCTGCAGCCGCCCTGCTAGTAGCTGAAGCCGATAAACTCACTCTGGGTCAAGAACTTTATGTACGAGTCCCACATGCAGTACAGACGTTGTTGGATTACAAAGGAAATCATTGGTTTAGTAACAGCCGTATGACCAAGTATCAAGCAATGTTGTGTGAAAACCCAAGAGTGCATTTAGAGACTGTAAACACCTCAAATCCAGCTACCCTTTTGCCACAACCTACTGAGAGTCAACATGATTGTTTGGAAGTAATGGATGAAGTATTCTCAAGTAGACCAGATCTTCGTGATTTTCCCATCCAGAACCCCGATGTTCAATATTATACCGACGGCAGTAGTTATGTGAAAGAAGGGATCCGCTATGCAGGATATGCAGTAACAACAATAGACAAGGTGATAGAAGCTCGGCCACTGGCGAAAGGAACATCAGCACAAAAGGCAGAATTAATAGCACTAACACGAGCGTTACAATTGGCTGAAGGTTTAAGAGTGAACATCTATACGGACTCCAAATATGCGTTTTTAACCACTCATGCCCACGGAGCTTTGTATAAAGAAAGAGGACTACTGAATTCAGAAGGCAAAGAAATCAAATACGCAGCTGAAATCCTACAACTATTGGAAGCAGTGTGGGAGCCGAAAGAAGTCGGTATCATACATTGTCGAGCGCATCTGAGAGGAGATGGTGATGTAACCAAGGGAAATCGGATGGCAGATAGTGCAGCTAAGCGTGCTGCTGAATCAGGAAGACAGGAGTATGTGGGGCATATAGCTGCTCTTATACCAACTCCACTGTCCCAATGGACTCCAGTTTATACAGCTCAAGAAGAGGAGTGGTTAAAGACTGAACCAGGAAAGTATTTGGAGAACAAGTGGTATCAGCTAGAAGATGGAAGAATAGTCATACCAGCATCACTAGCGGTAGAAATTGTCCAAAATTATCATAACGGGACACATTCTGGGAGAGATAGTACTGAAGAATCTCTTAGAAAACATTTCTACATACCAAGATTGTCCAACTTGACTCAGGCCATTGTACGAAGATGTGTAACGTGTGCTAAAAATAATGCAAGACAAGGACCAGTAAAGCCACCAGGAGTCCAGTTTATGGGGGGACTCCCCATGTCTGATCTACAAATAGACTTTACAGTGATGCCTAAATCGGGTGGACATCGTTACCTGTTGGTAATTGTGTGCACCTATTCAGGCTGGGTAGAAGCATGTCCTACTCGTACAGAGAAAGCAGGAGAAGTTGTAAGATTCCTGCTACGAGAAATAATACCCCGATATGGACTACCCTGTTCTATAGGATCGGACAATGGTCCAGCTTTTGTTCATCAGTGCCTACAACAACTGACTCATATGCTTGGTATAAAGTGGAGGCTTCATACTGCATATAGACCCCAGAGTTCTGGTAAGGTAGAGAGAATGAATAGAACTATTAAGAACCAGTTGGCTAAAATGTGTCAGGAAACCCAACTTAAGTGGAACGTTCTCTTACCCATAGCTCTATTGCGAATCCGCAGTACCCCTACCAGAAGGATGGGCCTCTCTCCTTTTGAAATCATGTATGGACGACCACCTCCCGTACTTGGTAACTTAAGGGGGGACTTGAGTCAGTTGGGAGAAGGAATTACCCGGCAGCAGGTTGTAGAGTTGGGTAAGACTATGGAGGAGGTACAGAAATGGGTACAAGATAGATTACCTGTGAATATTTATCCCCCTGTTCATAGTTATCATCCAGGAGATCAAGTGTGGATTAAAGAGTGGAATAATGTACCGTTAGGGCCCAAGTGGAGAGGTCCTTATGTTGTTCTTTTGTCTACCCCTACAGCGATAAAAGTAGCCGAAGTGACTCCGTGGATACATCACTCCAGGGTTAAACCAGCAGCAGTCGATTCTTGGCAAGTTACAGCAGATCCAGAGAATCCCTGCAAGATCCGGTTAAAACGCACTACTCAGTCGGAGTAACGAGGAATCGTGTGGATTACAAATTTTATTGTTACAGGGATTTGGTGCGTGAGTGAGAAGGCCATAATAAAGCCTGTCCGCTTACCAACACATAGTATATAAGCCAGGAAAGTCTCGAAGGGACACCTGTGAAGACGAGCAGAACTCCATTCCCTGCAGCCCTCACATCCTGGAAGCTGAGGCGCCTTCGCACGGACGAAGACTGAGGATGACGGCGAAAGATGTGCTTTTGATAGTGTTTATTTATATGTGTTTTTATATTCAGGAAGGTAGAGGTACCGACACTCCTAGCTGTGAGGTATGCATTAAGACTACGAGAACAGGTAACCATATTTCCCAAACCCTAATCTGGCATTCACAATACGAGTGTAAAGGAGATGTATCGAGATGTAGATACCTAAATATAGACTATAGTGTGTGCCATTTAGGAGTAGGAGAACCTAAGTGCTTCAGTCCAGAGTATCAACCTCGTACAATTTGGTTGACTCTCAGGAATGGAGATCCTCAGGGGACCCTACTTAATAAGACGGTGTTAGAATCCGTACATTCTTCGGGTGTTCTGCTATTTGATGCGTGTAAAGCGATATCGAGTGGTAGAAAGCCGTGGAATGTATGTGGGGATCTTAGATGGGAGAGGACGTATGGGTCTAATGATAAATATATTTGTCCCAGTAGTAAAAATAAATATGTAAGTCCTAGATGCCCAAATAAAGACTATAACTTTTGCCCATATTGGTCTTGTGTGGGGTGGGCGACTTGGGGACAGACAGTAGACAAAGACATGATAGTGACTAAGTTGCCGACTAGCCCATATTGTAAGTCTATGGAATGTAATCCCATCCATATACTTATAAATAACCCCGATAAGTTCTTAGACAAATATGGCAATATATTTGGGTTTCAGATATACGGGACGGGTTTAGATCCTGGGACATTATTGTTTATAGGGATAGAGACTGATACGGTATCCTCCCAAACTCATCAAGTATACCATTCCTTTTATGAAGAGATGAGTATAGATAATAAGATCCCCCATAATGCTAAAAACCTGTTTATTGATTTAGCCGAAAGTATTGCCGGTAGTCTTAATGTTACCAACTGCTATGTGTGTGGAGGTACTAACATGGGAGACCAATGGCCTTGGGAAGCAAAGGAGGTAATGTCCGGTTCTGAGGCAGTTGACCAATTAATATCTACACAAGCCGATTATCATATGAGTGTTAGAGGTAAATCTGAGTGGAGATTAAAGACCTCCATCATAGGTTATGTTTGCATAGCAAGGAAAGGAATAATGTATAACACTTCTGTAGGAGAATTAACTTGTCTAGGGCAAAAAGCTTATGATGATGATACAAAGAATACAACTTGGTGGTCGGCTTCAAATGTCTCAGAACCATCTAACCCGTTTGCTAGATACGCCAATTTAAAGGATGTGTGGTTTGATTTATCCATCACATCTACCTGGAGAGCCCCAGCAAATTTGTACTGGATCTGTGGTAAGAAAGCCTATTCGGAGTTGCCACAGGACTGGGAAGGGGCATGTGTGTTGGGTATGCTCAAACCATCCTTCTTCTTGTTACCAATTGAAACAGGTGAGACTTTAGGTGTTAAAGTGTATGATGTGAATCATAGGAAGAAAAGGGGACCCATAGAGATAGGCGCCTGGGAAGATGATGAATGGCCTCCCCAGCGTATCATAGATTATTATGGGCCAGCCACGTGGGCTGAGGACGGTACCTTTGGTTACAGAACCCCTATTTATATGCTCAACCGTATTATAAGATTACAGGCGGTGGTTGAGATTATCACCAACGAGACGTCACAAGCGCTCAATCTTCTAGCGAAGCATAACACCAGGATGAGGACGGCAGTCTACCAAAATAGATTAGCCTTGGATTACCTTTTGGCAGTAGAGGGAGGTGTATGTGGGAAGTTTAACCTGAGCAATTGCTGTCTTCAAATAGATGACGAAGGGCAAGCAATAGCTGAGCTTACTAGCCATATGGTTAAACTAGCGCATGTGCCTACTCAGGTATGGAAAGGGTATAATCCAAGTAGTTGGTTTGGTAGCTGGTATGAGTGGTTTGGAGGGCTTAAGGCAGTGGTAGGTGGAGTCCTACTGATTTTAATGTTGTGTCTACTCCTGCCGTGTCTTATACCCTTAGTAGTTAGGTCTGTGCAAAGCCTGATAGAAAATATAGCAGAGAGGAAGGCTGCTGCACAGATAATGGCGATTTATAAGTATAAGGCTCTAAATCAGGGAGAACCAATGCAAGAAGATGAGTGTTGAAGATTCACATCATAAGATAAGTCTGGTCTGGTTCAAGGTAACTTGCGGTGTATGCAAACCAAGGTTAAGTGATGCCTCAAGTAATTGTGAAATATCAAGAGGCATCAAAGGGGGGAATGTGGTGGAATCTCGGTAAAAATAAATTTAGTAGGCCGAGATTACCACGTGGCATGTGTACGTGCATATGCTGACGTATCGATCAGTTGGTTGCACGAGGCAAGATACGATCAGTAGTGTACGGAGCATGTGCAAGAATACAGGATGTAGTATTCCCCCTCCTCCATTGTGCTGGACAAGCCATGCGGTCAAACAGGAAGTTAATTCTTATTTGTGTTGATTGGTTAAGAGAATGTGCGGGTGGAGCTTAATATGGGAGGAGTTATGTGCCTATATAAGGAGCCTGCACTATTGTCCGGGGCTCAGAATTTGCTGTATTTTGGTGACGCTAGTCCCTCTGAGTCCCGATCGGTGATCCAATAAAGAATCTCTTCCTTCCTGAAGAAACCTGTGTCCATCTCTCTGTGCTTGGCTTCCGTCAGTTTCTCCGGTATCAAGATGGGAATAAGCAGGGGATAAGACATTGTAAATTAAACAGAATTTGCAATAAAGGAAGTGTAAACATTAGATGACACTTTACAGGAAATGTTTAAGTTGTTCAAGTCACATGCAGAGAGATGTGCCTAGTGCTGCAGAGAATTGGGCAGTGCGAATGCAGGTGCGTGATCTTTACTCCAAGACTGCTTCATTAAGCTAAATTTGTTTTGGTGACTATAGTGTCCCTTTAACTGTAACTTTACCTATACATTTCACCAAACTTATGGGTGCCCGAAGCTGTCCTTTTAAGATGTGTAGCATAAATCATCATTTGCTAAGGAATGATAAAAATCAGAAAAATGTGGAAAGTGGAGGAAGAGAGTGTCAGGAGCCCCAAATTTTATCCAGGATCTAATGAAACCTGGATTGACCATGTCACTCCAGCAGAACGAGGTGGGTTAAAGGAGAAATTATTATGTGTTACTTAAATATATTTTATTTTTAATTAAGATGTTAAAATAGCTCACAAAGTGTAGAGCAAGCTTCGCCAGATGTTGCTGAACTACAACTCCCATGAATCTATGAATGAAATAGATAGGCTGAGAATCATGGGAGTTGTAGTTCAGCAACATCTGGGGGGGCCGGAGTTTGGGGAAGCCTGGTATAGAGGTATGGAGCTGAAATTCAGTTCCTTATTAATAGCAAATTGGGTTTTAATGAATATATCCGTAAGTTTATTTTTATTGCAAAACCAATTCCAGGACAGTATGGAAATGTTCTTAAAACCCCTCAAAACACAGATGATCAAAAGAAAAACGGATAATTATCACAACAGGGCAGTGTTTCAGTGCTGTATTGTATGAAAAAATAACTTTAGCAAAAGCAAATATACTTGAAAGTAGGGATGGGTATAACTTGACTAAAAAAAAAAAAAAAAATAGAATTAAAAAACAGCCATTTCCCATTTACTGAAAAAAAATTGCAAGAAATTAAACTGGCAGCTGGCCCAAAAAAATCAGACTTAGCATTACCAGGTCTGAATGCCAGACAATGTTATATTTCTGCATGGGTGCATACGAGAGGCATTGGGGTTTCTTTACTAAACAGGGGATTTTCTGGAACTAGAACATGAGCAGCAACATGTAGGTCGTTTTAGCTAAGGGAAAAAAACTGCAAAATGTTGCCTTAAATTTGCATTTTGGTTTTCAGTTGACAAGTTCCCTGTTTGGTATAAAATCTATATCCATCTATCATGTGATGCGTTAGTGCATTGAGCTTGAATACGAGTGATTGATAATATATTGCTGGCACTCATCAAAGGGACACTATATGCACCCAGACAACTTCAGCTCATTGAAGTGGTCTGGGTGCAGTATCCCAGGCCCCTTACCGTTGCAGATGTAATTATTGCAGTTTTTGATAAATTGTAACAATTACCTTGCAGGATTAACTCCACCTCTAGTAGCTATGTACCAGGCAGTGACTAGAGAGACTTCCGGGTGGTTAGGCGACTTTTGGTCAACTAACTGATGCTGGACATCCTCACGCTCTGCATAAGGACATTTAGCATTACCCAAAACATCCACATTATACAATGCTTTCCTATGGGGGAAGTTCTAAAGAGATCCCGGCACTCGCCCTGCACAGGCGCATAAGGTCCCCCTCCTGCCAACGGGGAGAAGTGGAGGCAGTGCATGACCCAGCGCAGAGGGACATTGGCGCTGGAATTAGACATGTAATAAAGGGGGTTTTAACCACTTCAGCACCAAGCGAGGGGGGGCATGATGGAGGGTAGCACTATGCCGAGCTATAGTGGTAGGAAAACAACTTTGTCTTCCAAACACTATAGTTTTCCTTTTAAAGATGATATATTAGTAGCTTTTTAGACTTGTGCTTGGGAGAAAAAATGTATTTGGTCATATCATTACGTCTGAAATTCAACTTGTACTATTGGACAAACCAAAGGGCGCAATATGGTCCATTAAGTATACTGCAACATTTATACTCAATATCATATTATGTATATATTTTGCAGTACACTAACAGGTGAAAATCAGGAGAGAAAAAGTAACCAATATAAGAGAAAAATAGGAGGAACAGGAAAAAAAAATCTAGATTTATATATTATATATTTATTAAATACATAATATATAAATATAGATTTAGTTTTTACTGCTCCTCCTTTTTTTCCAAATGTATTTTGTTTCCGACTAAAGGGTTAGTCCAAGCACCATGACCACTTTAGGTAACTAAAATGCTTTTGTTTTTGTGGGTTGGAGGAGGGGACCTAATTAAAGGGATACCATGGTGTTAGGAATACAAGCATGTATTCCTAACATTATAGTTCACTTGGTCTCCCCCCTCCCTTGCACCTACGTTCAATAAAAGGTTAAAACCTTTTTATTTACTCACACGACTTCAGTACTGATGTCTCTCGGCGCTTTGCCTCCTCTGACGTCATTTTGGGGAGCTAATGCACATGTGCCGTGAGTACAGCGAGCACATTACGCCCTCCCCATAGCAAAGTATAGCTTCAATACTTTTCTATTGGGTTTTGACTGATGCTGGATGTCCTCATGCGGAGCAGTACAGTAAGATTCTGGAAGCACCTCTAGTGTCTGTCTGGGGGATTGTGATGTAATTATTGCAGTTTCTCTAAAACTAAGGGCAATAGGAACACTGTACCCAGGCCACTTTAATGAGCTAAGGATGTCTGGGTGCCTATAGTGTACATTGGAAAATGTCTCTCCCCCCCTAAAAAAAAACCTTTTAACATGTACTTATTTTCTATTAACCAGCCCAGAACTTTGTTCATCGCTGGTTAATGACGCTGGCAGAGGTAGAGTTACATCTCCAGCAACTAAGGAGTTAATCTCTCTATGTTCAGGCTTTCAAAATGAAACACTCCAGACACCATAAGCACTTCAAATCACTGCAGTGGTCATGATTCTTGAAGTAACCCTTTAATGGAAGACTTTGAGGACAAACCTCCTAAAAACAAGCACTATATTGCTGATTACCAATCTTAAAATAAACACAGGCTTTACCACACTTTCAAGGACAAACAACTTGCTATCATATTAATAAATCCTGGCCCATCCAGACCACACGCATTATGGGATGTCCAACATAATCTGGAGTCCTAACCTTTTAATAAGTCAATGTGCCGTGTTGTAGCAGAGTCTAAAGCACTGACTGTTATGATAACATAAACCGGTCCTTAACCCATTAGCCAGACAGCAGGAATATGGAGTCATACGCTCTTTTCATCTTGTCATAAGATCATATCCTGATCAACCCTCTTGCTGTCTGTTTAACCAGCAGTGAGCTCTGTCAGAGCTGGTGAGGTTCTATCATTCATATTAATTTCAGAGATGTGTAGATTAAATAACTTAAAGTTTATTTGCACGGTTTTATATATTTGAACACATTAGTGTAATATAAATGCATTCCAGCCAGACAGCATCCACCCTCCCTCCGTACAAGCTAAATACTCTGAGTGCGCACAGTATATTAAGCTGTCTGTGTGTGACATGTAACTCGTTATTTAGACATTGCAGCAATGTGAGCTAAATAGAAATAGCTTTTATCAGAGATCTGGGTAAATCGTCAGACTCCGCTCCTCTCTCCTAGCCTGTCCTCCAGACAGTAATGGGACATGTTTCTCAGATTTAGAAATGCCTCCCAGATGATTGAGGGATTGTAAAGAAGGTTTGTATGGTTTTAATTCTGAATATACATATTCTTCTTATTTATTTGCCAAGTAACCTTGAAAAAACCTAAGGTAGCTTTCCAGCGTCTCTAGTAAATGCCAATTTATTCGCTAACAGATAACGCATGAGATCACTAATGGCTCGAGAAAAGAAAATATAATCATGTGCAGACAAATGGTATTTTTGTTTTAAACATAGGACTCAAGCTTTTGGTAAACTGAGACTCCCATAATGATTTTACAACATATAAACCCCAAGATGCAGAAGCTAACGGGAGGTGTAGAAAACCTCCCTGGCATTTTGAGTATTTCTCTCCCCAAACATTTAAGTGCCAGTTTAATCAAACTCTGTATTACTCAGCACGAGTTTGTAGGAGTCTCGACCTTCTACACACTGTAAATTACCCAACCTTTTTTACGTCCTTGCACCTGTGTCGAGTCTAGAGACCATAGACTTCCTGGTGTGGGAAGGGAGCTGGAGTTAGAGTGGGGAGAAGGATCATCGAAAGACGTCCCTCTACTATCGGAGACGTGTCCGACTGGTGGATGGGGAGGGTGACTGAAGATGACACTATCTGCAACCATTATGCGGGTGGTATAAAAGCAGTCACAAAGTTTGTCAATGTAATTGCTAGACTCGTTATGCTTATGACGACCCACTCTTGGACCCGTGTGTCCTATTTTACCTTATACTAAACCTTGTATCAGGTCCTACATGATCTAAATGCTCCTCATTCTGGGGACCTGCAAGTCTCATTTTGTTTCTTTTATTTTATTTGATGAAAACCAATAAAATAATATTCACAAAAAAGTGTCAATTTCGATTGAAGTGGCAATAATAAGTCTGCATATTTCAGTATAAAATGAATTTAGTGGCCAATATGTGTTAGAACGCAGTGCCTTTAAGGTCATTGCCCGTTGGGAATCCTTTACACAGCTTTCACATGAACCAGTGTCTCACGCGGCATCATGGGTGGTGTACTTGAATACTCAGTAATGCTTCTGAATGCCGTCATGGGTTTGCCCGTGGTAATATCTTCTCAGATTTTTTTCCAGCACGTTCCATCTTCAAGCTACTGACATTTCAAATTATTTACGTCAAGCATATAACAATGAAAAACAAAGCCTCGGAAAAGAAAAAAAGAAAAAAGAAAACTTTTTTTTTCAAACACCTTTAGAACAAGCTGCTCCGAGCATCTCTTGCTAGTCTTCAAGCTATTTCCCGCCAATCAGTCTGTGGAGAATTTTGTGTCCACAGCAGAAATTCGTGTAAAACCCTTTGACCTTTTGTAAAGTTAATTAGCTCGGCTCTTGCACCCTTTGGATATAGAAACATTTTCTTCCCAGGGAGTCAGGCTAGAGTGAGTTTGGCAGTTTGCTCAGGCGTGACTAGGGCCCAGCGGGTTGTGTTAGAGAAGTAGAACCAGAGAAACACATTTAAAGGATAGAGAATCAAATTAGCAAATTCTTTCTTTTTCCCCTTTCATAATGATTACATGTATGGTGCCAGCACATACTGCAGAGGAGTACCAGTGAGAATTACTATAACTCTATCTATCTTTATTATTTTGCATTTGCGCATGTGCCTGTCTTTTATTTTATAATGTATTTATTTCAGTTTTTTCCCTTTGTTTACTTATTATTTATAGAGCCAAAGATATTTTTATTAGGACAGCCACCTCCAGGTCCACTACTTTAAGAAGTTAAAGGCAAACAATAGTGGCAGTAATTCAACATTTTATATCCAACACTATATCTCCGATAGTGCCGCCCTCCATCGCGCCCCCCCTCCCCCCTTGGTGCAGAAGGGATCAAAAAGCCCATCTATTACTTAACTGAGTCCAGCGCTGATGTCCTCAGCGGTCAGACAAGACCTAATGCACATGTGCGCTGATAGTGTAATGCTTTCCTATAGGGTTTTGGTTGATGTTGGATGTCCTCATGCTACCAAAAGTTACCTAACAACCCGGAAGTCCCTCTATTGGCTGTCTGGTAGACAGCTACCAGAGGTGGAGTTAAAGGACCACTATAGGCACCCAGACCACTTCAGCTTAATGAAGTGGTCTGGGTGCCAGGTCCATCTAGGATTAACCCCGCCTGCGGTAAACATAGAGAAACTGCTATGTTTACATTAGGGCTAATCCAGCCTCTAGTGGCTGTCTCATTGATAGCCGCTAGAGGCGCTTCCGCACTTCTCACTGTGATTTTCACAGTGAGAAGATGCCAGCGTCCATAGGAAAGCATTGATAATGCTTTCCTATGGACTGGCTGAATGCGCACGGCTCTTGCCGCGCATGCGCATTCAGCTGATGACGACCGAAGGAGGAGGAGAGTCCCCAGCACAGAGGGAGCCCAGCGCTGGAGAAAGGTGAGTGTTTAGCCCCCTTCCTCCCCCTTCAGCCCGGCGGGAGTGGGACCCTGAGGGTGGGGGCACCCTCATGGGACTATAGTGCCAGGAAAACAAGTTTATTTTCATGGCACTATAGTGGTCCTTTAACCCTCAAAGGTAATTATTGCAGTTTATTAAAAATTGCAGTACATTGATTAGCCCATTTTTGGTTCATCCAAATCATTTTTCCTGAAATATTTGCATGAACGAAATGTGTCTGAATCTTGTTGCCACATGGACAGATCCTCAATCGCCTGAAACAATAAAAAAAAAGTTTGCACAAATTGATTCAGGCAAACCAGACTTTTCTGCCATTCATTGCTGTCCTGCATTGGAAAATCACTTTAAAGGTTCTACACAGTGTTCCTCCCTCTCCTGTCAGTTAAATACTTTCTTGAAGAGATCTTCAACATGCCAAGTGTATACCTTAGTTTTAAGGATCCCAGCAGTCGCTCGTCATGTTGCTAGTACGAATTGCAGACAGGTGTCAGATATGACATCACACCCTGTGGTTATGCTTGTATCTAAAAAGCACCCAGCAAAGAGCAGAGTGAGAACATGTCTCCTAGCTCCCAAAAATTAGATCTCATTGGAAAGGTGCCATTTGGCCCCCAAGATACGAGGCCTGATCACAAGTGTACCCCAGTAAATTAGCTATAATAAAATGAAATAGAAAAAAGAGAGAGACTAATCTTTTTTTCAGCCCAAGTAGAATAAGGTACCCAATGTCAAAACAGTATAATTGGCTCTATATAAATTTCATACATTGAATATGATTTACTAGATTTTGCCAGAGGCGTTTGCTTTAAAGGAACGAGGTCATGTATAATCTACTTATACAATTAATTAACTTCTTTAGGATAAGTGGGTAGGCAACTCTCAGTATGACGGCCCCGGCATGTCATCTGTTATTAGCTAGTAAAAGAAAGAGAGAGAGGAAAAAGTTGTTATTTGTGGAGAAATAGTATGTACATTTATATTTCACCTTTAAAGGGTTATTTCAACCAGAGACCTTACTGTCCTCGCTCCCATCAGTTAAAGTAAAAAAAAAAAAGATAAACTTAAAGTCAATCCTCCTGTGCTGACATTACCCCCTCCCAGCTGCCGAGGGAGGAATATATGGGGAGAATGAGGGAGAGGAGCACATGGGGCCGCATGTACTGAGCAAGCTGCCATTGGCTGTCTGTCACCAGCAAAGTGTGCCTGCTGACGACAGATGCAAATTTTACATAGAATTCACATGAGCCAGCCCAGAACTTCAGTTTCCCAATGACGCTGAGAGGTGGAGTCACACCTTCGGCAGCAGAGGGTTAAAAATCTGCATATCTGCAATAGCGAAATGCTGCATATACAGACTCCAGGCACCACGACCACTTCAAATCACTGAAATGTCCATGGCAATTGGAGTAACCGTTTAAAGTAATATTTCATGTTGTATGTACCCAGTTACCGTCTCTAGATCTGGGTCTCAGGTTCCAGTCGTCTTTTTTGGACTTTTTATTTATTTTTGCACAATTTATTAAATCTGTCTGATCTTTTCATCCACGATTTCTTTTGTGCCCCGACCGTCATTTTCGTATGTACGCCATTTTCCAGAAATGTGATGGATTTTTAAATCTTTCCATCACTTTTTCCCAC
This sequence comes from Pelobates fuscus, assembly GCF_036172605.1. NCBI lineage: Eukaryota > Metazoa > Chordata > Amphibia > Anura > Pelobatidae > Pelobates > Pelobates fuscus. The sequence continues at coordinate 123,793,733 of NC_086327.1, read as the reverse complement.
CAGAATTTCTATTCATTTCTCTTCTTTTCTGCGTCTATAAATGTGTTGATCTTTTTTTAAAAAGTTTAGTTCTGAACAAAATGGCAACATTTAGGCAGGGAAGAGCCATCACCTTATAAGATAAATTTTAGAACAATTTAATAAATATGAAGAAATTAAGGAACAAAAACAAAGGACACTTTTCAGATCACTTTGATAAATTATTCCCAAAATCTCAATACATCCAAAACCTTGAGCAAATTTGTAGAATCAGTGCTATCGCCAGTAGGTCTGGCAAAAGTAATGTAAATGTAAAACAAAAACAAAACATAATGTGGAAAATGACATCTTTATTATGAAAATTGGGATGCACCAATACCTAATTCCTTTCAGCAATAATAACAGATCATCAGAGCATAACAGACAGTTGAAACACAGCTCGAAAATTAGGGATCCACATATGATAACCCTGTTAGGGTCAGATAATATAAGTAATTATCAGCCACATCGGGAGCAATGAATTAGTCACTTTGCGGGTACAGAAAATCTCCTAGCTGCCTGTGTATTTATTAAAATAGACTAGCTTGGATGGAAAAGTGATGCAGTGGGTGTGCTTTTCCAATTATACACTGAAAGTGAAAATTGCTCAGACAGTAGTGGAAATCATTTATTTTTTTATTTGTTATGCAAATATTATTTAACGCAAATAGACTGCGTATTTAAATCTGGAATTAATATAGTGCTGATATAAAATTAGGACTGCAGCAGAATTGTACCTGTATGGGCTATTTATTGCTATAGGAATCCAGAAAAAAAATAATGTTTTACATATTACAGATATATATATATATATATATATATATATATATATATATAAACCAAGAGGCCACACTCATTTGAACATGCATAAATTATAGGGTGCTGCTGGGACCAATTCATACAACATACAAAATTCAGCACACTCGCCCATTCACTAAACAGCAACTTCAAAGCTCAAATATTTTAAATAGCTTTAAAAAAAAGAAAACACATAACCTAGGTCCGTTTTGCACACAATAGGTTAAAAAACGATTATATATTCCCCTTTTCAGATGCACAGACAGCTACTGCAATCACCAATCTCCCGAACTGCAAACACATGAATTCACCAATCTCCAGGGGAATGCTCCAAACTCCCGAACAGGAAACACACGAATGCTGTAAACAGCCGAACAGGAAAAACCGTACGAACAGCATACAATCCAATTCCCCCCAAGAACGAGATGACACTTCGTTTGAGGGTCAAGCAGAACTGATTTACTGGGGCTACCTGCCCGGCTTTTATGCAGGTCTCCCACCTGGTGGACACTCCCTTAGGGGACCAGATGGGAAACTGGGAAACATTTTGGACATTGACCAATCACAAGCTTGTAGTCCCACAACGCATCACAATCCCTCCTCTCTGTCCTGGAGATAATTGGGAAGTAATCCAACTATCTCCAAGGACAGAGGCAAAACTCCATTAGCCACATGGCAGACAAAGGACGATAAAAGACATTAAAATACATACTGTTACATTTATCACATAGAACATACACATTCTACCTATCCCCAGATAGCTTAGATCTGAGCGCACATTATTACTGAATGGCGCTCAGATCACATACATATAGTTCAATCGCCATGGAGCCAAAGTCTTTCATACAGTCTTTCAGTATACGGTTGGGCTCCATGGCATAGCTATCTGGGGCAGCATGGGTTAAACAGTAAAGTACCGAATAGACCATTGTTCGGATAATTGACTGCAGGTAGAAGAAGGGAGGTCGGCGGCTCAGCGGTATTCGTGACTTTAACAGTCTGCAGAAAGGCACGAACCAGCCTTTCTGCAGGGAAAAAGAACAGTGTTAAACATGGGGCCATAGTCCAGCGGCAGGAGGCGGGTGACCAGGCTCCTCCAGTGGCCAGTGGTGAGGTTGGTTCCTGTCACGTCTAAACATTTGTTATGAAGGAACACAACTGCAGATTTCTTATAGTTTGAATATTTATTATAAAAAGTAAAAGGTATTGACTTTAATTCCAATTTACAGGTACTGTAGCTTTAAGTAGTAAACGATAACTGAAGTCCACAATTATATGCACTGTAGCTTTAAGTAGTAAACGATAACTGAAGTCCACAATTATAGGCACTGTAGCTTTAAGTAGTAAACGATAACTGAAGTCCACAATTATATGCACTGTAGCTTTAAGTAGTAAACGATAACTGAAGTCCACAATTATATGCACTGTAGCTTTAAGTAGTAAACGGTGACTGAATCAGAAAGAGTCCTTTAGTAGTATTAATTAATTAGGTGATAAGAAGTTACAATAGCTGTTCCATAGACTTTAACTGAAGTAAGACAGATGCAGCTAACTGAGACAAAGTATGAGTTGAAGTTAGCTGTAACGGGTTTGTTTTAACGAAGGACTTTGGAGACAGGAAATAACAGCTTTGAGATGCAACGCTTATCACAGAGGTTTTACTTAGCTTCCGGCACATAGAACACTGGTTCCCGAGATCTCCTCAGAGGCGGTTTATCCTGAATGGAGAGAGTTCAGCTTTAGTCGTGGATGAGGAAAGGTGAAGGGAACTTGAAGTCTTCCAGTCCGGTCCGGTAATAGAGGGCTTTCACAACGATGTTGCAGCCGGTTCGTGAGTACGGAACGTAGTTCAATAATCCAGCGTCGATCAGCTGGTGCGGTCAGATTAAATAGGGAGACCGTGTCATAAAGAGGTGTGGCTAAGCTCCGTGGAACCAGGAAGTAAGGGGATATTATAATTAAGGCATGACAGTATCCCCTCCTTAATGAGCAACCTCTGGGTGCTATTGACTTGGCTTGGAAGGGTAACGTTTGTGAAATTTGGAAATTAATTTGTCAGCATGAACGACAGAGGAGTTTTCCCATGTATCTTCATCAATTCCATATCCTTTCCATCTGATGAGGTATTGTAAGGAGCCACGATGGATCCTTGAATCCAGTATACTTTGAATTTCGTATTCTTCTTCGCCCTGGACCAATATGGGATCAGGAGAAGTAGTGACATTTCTTTGGAAGGGGTCAGGATGATGAGGCTTCAACAAGGACACATGAAAAACAGGATGTAGCTTTAAAGTTGGTGGGAGTTTCAATTTAACAACATTACGGTTGATAACCGATATTATTGGAAAAGGACCAAGAAAAAGAGAACTTAACTTCTTTGATGGACGATTTGTAGAGATGTTCTTTGAGGAAAGCCAGACAAGATCACCGATTTGATAAGAAGGTGAAGGTTGTCTTTTTGTATCAAAAAACTTCTTTTGATTGGAGGAGGCCAATTCTAGATTCTCATGCAATTTCTTGAATAAAGAGGACATATGAGAGATTTGATTCGAATCGGAGAGATTTGATGATGAAACTGTCTGAGCAGGAAATGAGGAAGGATGAAATCCATAATTGGATAGAAATGGAGTCATTTTACTGCTGGTATGAAAGGAGTTATTGTATGCGAATTCTGCCATCGGTAACCAAGTTATCCAATCGTCTTGTAAGTGAGAGCAATAACATCGTAGATATTGTTCTAAGCATTGGTTGACTCTTTCAGTTTGTCCATCTGTTTGAGGATGATATGCAGATGATAGTTTACGTTGGATATGAAGAGTGGCACATAATGCATTCCAGAATTTGGAGGTAAATTGAGTTCCTCGGTCTGAAATGATTTCGTCTGGCAGTCCGTGAAGTTTAACTATGTTGTCAAGAAATATTTTCGAAAGTTCAGAGGATGAGGGTAACTTCTTTAAAGGAATGAAATGAGACATTTTCGTAAAGCGGTCTACTACCACTAAAATGGTGGTATGATGATGAGAAGGAGGTAATTCTACCAAGAAATCCATAGAAATGGATTGCCAAGGTCGTTCAGGAATTGGTAAATTCAATAATTGACCAAATGGTTGATGATGGACATGTTTTGATCTTTGGCATACAGAACAAGATTTGACATAAGATTCAATAGTTTGGTCTTGACGAGGCCACCAATAGTATCTTTTAGACAATTCAAGGGTCTTTTTTATACCTGGATGACCTGCCAGAGGAGAATAATGAATAAATTCGAGTACTTTAATTCTGAAGGAGGGAGGTACGTAAATCCGGTCTTTGAAATAGTAGAGACCGTTTTTCTTGGATAATTTAATTGATTTAGGAAATTCGAGAGCATCTTCACTGAGATCTTTAATGTCGTCAATAAGAGAAGATAAGATTCCAATGACTTTAGGCGAAGGAGGTTCAATTTTGGTGTCTTTATGGATCCTGGAAAGGGCATCAGCCTTTTTGTTTCTAGACCCAGGTCTAAAGACGATTTGGAAGTTGAACCGGGAAAAAAAGAGATTCCATCTTACTTGTCGAGCAGACAGTGTTTTATTGGAGTGAAGATATTCGAGATTTTTATGGTCAGTATAAATGATTAAAGAGTTCTGAGCGCCTTCAAGAAGGTGTCTCCAGGTTTCTAAAGCCACTTTGATACTTAATAATTCTTTTTCTCCTGTAGGGTAATTCTTTTCGGCAGGAGATAATGATCGTGAGAAGAAGGCGACAGGATGAAGAGGTTCTTGAGGAGTTTTGTGTTGAGAAAGGACAGCTCCAATTGCAAATTCCGAAGCATCCGTTTCAAGGACATAAAGATATGAAGGATTTGGAAGTTGAAGAATAGGAGCTGTTGTAAACTTTCTCTTTAATTCAGTGAAGGCGGTTTGAGCCTTCTTGTTCCAATTGAAGGGATGTTTTTTACTGTTAAGTTGATTGAGTGGGTGAGCTATCTCAGAGTAGTTTTTAATAAATTTTCTATAGAAGTTGGCGAACCCTAGAAATCGCTGTAATTCTTTTACTGTAGAGGGAACAGGCCAGTTGATGATACAATCGACTTTTGCATTATCCATACCTATTGAATGAGGGGAGATGACATAACCTAAGAAGGTTATTTCTTTGACGTGAAAAATAAATTTTTTCGGGTTTAGCGAATAATTTGTGAATTCTGAGTCTTGATAACACCCATCTGACATGTTTTCTATGTTCCTCAGGAGTGTTGGAGTATATGAGAATATCATCTAAATAAATGATGACACAGACGTCCAATAGGTCTCTAAAGATATCATTTATGAAATGTTGAAAAGTTGCAGGGGCGTTGCAGAGGCCAAAAGGCATCACCAGATATTCGAAGAGGCCATATCTTGTTCGGAAAGCTGTTTTCCATTCATCATTAGCCTTTATCCTGATGAGATTATTTGCCCCGCGAAGGTCAAGCTTAGTGTAGATGGTAGCAGTTTTCAATCGTTCAACCAGTTCATTGATGAGGGGAAGAGGATAACGATTTTTAACTGTTATTTTGTTTAAAGCTCTGTAATCAATGATAGGACGTATAGTCTGGTCTTTGTTTCTTACAAAAAACATACTTGAGGCAGCAGGTGAACTAGAGGGTCTAATGAACCCTTTCCGTAGATTTTCATCTAGATAGTCTTTGAGAATTTGTAATTCAGCCTCAGAGAGAGGGTAGATGTGCCCAAAAGGTACTGGGGCACCAGGGATGAGGTCTATAGGACAATCGTAGGAACGATGAGGTGGGAGCGTTTCAGCTTCTTTTTTACTGAAGACATCTGAAAAGTCTGAATAACAAGAAGGTATGGTTGGTTCTTTGGAGATCTGAAGAATAGGAATTTGCTGTAAACATGTTTCTTTACAATAATGTGAGTTAAAGGTGATAGAGAAAGGAGACCATGAAATTTGAGGGTTGTGGTTCCTTAACCAGTTGATCCCTATTATAACGGGATAGAGAGGTGATGGAATAACATAAAATACTAGAAATTCAGTATGTATATGATTTGTGGTTACCTTTAGAGGGATGGTTTCATGAAGAATCGGTCCCGAGGAGATAAAGGAGCCGTCAATCACTTTAATAGGAACAGAAATGGTTTTTCGAACACAAGGAATTTTATTCTTTGTTACAAAAGTTGAATCGATGAATACCCCATTTGCACCTGAATCGATGATAGCTTCAGTAACAATTCTCACCTTATCCCACTGTATTACAAGGGATATAGGTGTGAACGGAGTAGTCGGTGTTGAGGGGAGTGCACTGAAGATAGCAGAGGTATAGGCTTGTCTACCGGCCTTTGTCCGTTTTAATAAGGGACAATCAAAAACCAGATGATCCTGAGAGGCACAATACATGCATAGGTTTAATTGACGTCTTCGGTTCTTCTCTGCAGGAGTAAGAGGACTTCTTATTACCCCTATTTCCATGGGTTCACTGGGTAAGGAAGTCTTTTCTGGAGCTTTTGAGGGAGTAAAAGTTTTTCGGTCTTTAGAATGAAAAAGGGCTTTTTCTGCCTTTCTTTCTCTTAATCTTCTGTCAATGCTGATTGATAAGTGAATTAGAGCGTTCAAAGTAGTAGGGAGTTCTGTTCTAGATAGTTCGTCTTTTACAGCTTCAGATAACCCAATTCGAAATTGGTTGCGCAATGTGATGTCATTCCATTGCGTTTCTACAGCCCATCTTTTAAATTCAGCAATGTAATCTTCAACGGGTCTATTTCTTTGTTGTAGAGTTCTGATTGTTAAGTCAGCTGTAGCTTGTTTGTTAGGATCTTCATAGAGAAGAGACATGGCTTCAAAAAATTCATCCAGTGAGTCTAAGATGGGGTCATCGTTTTCCAGAAAGGAATGGGCCCATGACATAGGTTCACCTCTTAGAAAGGAAATAACCGAACAAACTTTAGTTCTTTCTGTAGGATAGGATCGAGGTTTCAAAGCAATTAGTAATTTGCAGGTGTTGAGGAACTCCCTGTATTTTGAACGATCTCCAGAGAACTTTTCTGGGTTACATACAGCAGGATCACTAGCCGAGTGCAGAATAGTATGAGGAGTATGAGTTTGTAGATCTCTGACATAAGTGAGAATTCTTTCGTTAGTAACTTGCAGGTCTTGCACACCTTGGGCTAGTGTATCAACTCTTTGATTCAGCGTAGTTATAGTAGAATCGAAATCTGCTGGATCCATTACAATGGCTGGATTATTCTGTCACGTCTAAACATTTGTTATGAAGGAACACAACTGCAGATTTCTTATAGTTTGAATATTTATTATAAAAAGTAAAAAGTATTGACTTTAATTCCAATTTACAGGTACTGTAGCTTTAAGTAGTAAACGATAACTGAAGTCCACAATTATATGCACTGTAGCTTTAAGTAGTAAACGATAACTGAAGTCCACAATTATAGGCACTGTAGCTTTAAGTAGTAAACGATAACTGAAGTCCACAATTATATGCACTGTAGCTTTAAGTAGTAAACGATAACTGAAGTCCACAATTATATGCACTGTAGCTTTAAGTAGTAAACGGTGACTGAATCAGAAAGAGTCCTTTAGTAGTATTAATTAATTAGGTGATAAGAAGTTACAATAGCTGTTCCATAGACTTTAACTGAAGTAAGACAGATGCAGCTAACTGAGACAAAGTATGAGTTGAAGTTGGCTGTAACGGGTTTGTTTTAACGAAGGACTTTGGAGACAGGAAATAACAGCTTTGAGATGCAACGCTTATCACAGAGGTTTTACTTAGCTTCCGGCACATAGAACACTGGTTCCCGAGATCTCCTCAGAGGCGGTTTATCCTGAATGGAGAGAGTTCAGCTTTAGTCGTGGATGAGGAAAGGTGAAGGGAACTTGAAGTCTTCCAGTCCGGTCCGGTAATAGAGGGCTTTCACAACGATGTTGCAGCCGGTTCGTGGGTACGGAACGTAGTTCAATAATCCAGCGTCGATCAGCTGGTGCGGTCAGATTAAATAGGGAGACCGTGTCATAAAGAGGTGTGGCTAAGCTCCGTGGAACCAGGAAGTAAGGGGATATTATAATTAAGGCATGACAGTTCCGCCACACTAGGTAAAACAATGGGGGGTTACTTACAGTATATGATCAAACATTGCATAAGCCTGCCAGAAATGGGGTACATTGGTGGCCTTATGCAATGTATGATCATGTACTGTAACTAAACCCCCATTGTTTTTGATTATATTAGGTGTTTATATATATATATATATATATATATATATATATATATTTGTGTGAAGGGCTCATGATGGCAAAGAGAAATAAGACCTAATAAGTGTAGGATGGTATAAAAGTAGCAAGTCGGTTGTGGTGTGCCGAAACCGACGATGAGGTAGGCCTGAAAATAAAGAGGGCCCACCAAGAAGAAATGTAAGAAAAAGGAGTTGATAAAGAGGTGTGGGTGGGAGGGTGATGCAACGCTGACCTCGAAGGTATGGTACCTTAAAATAGATTCAAATGCAGAAAAAGCCTCGGTGCTGCAGAGCGTGGATATATATGTAGGAAGTAGATAGAGCACTCCAGAGGTCTTATACAAAATTATTTATTCGGTGAAGAAAATCAAAGTTTCGACCCTAAGGTCTTTATCAAGATATTAAAACAAGTGCAACAGTGACATTATATAACCTAACCAATAAGAAAGTAATCACTAACCTGAGAAAGCTGTGTATCCCCAAGCCATGTGTGGACGCTAATGTGTAATAGCAGACGGTGCCGTGGTGATCCTGTCGAGGAATGGTAACGTCACAGAAGTGCGACCGGAAGAGGTCGTGAAAGTGCGTCTGAGTAACCTAGGAGACGGTCCGTGAACACCCATACGTGCTGATAGTGAAGAGACAGTATTAAGAGGAATATGAACAGAAAACTAAACTGCTAATAAAACTGGATGTTACTGTAAAAATGTGTAGTATATAAGCACTGACTAGCCATATAATTATTGATGGTTGCAGGAGGCAAAATGATGTATATCTAAAGGGAAAGAATGAAAAAAGTCCGAGATATGTGAAGCATGAGAATGAGAGGTGTATAGACCATCATAAGAAGAGTGATAGAAAAGATAAAATAAATAAGAAGTGAAGTGTATAATGTGTATATAAAGACAAAACGTGATGAAAGCAAAAAATAAATAAAAAATAAAAAATAAAATCTAAATGAGTGAACAAGCCCGTGAAAAGTGATTCTGAGGGATCTTATATGCATATGTAGATAGCAGTGAGAGTGTGACTAAATGGTGAAACTAATAAAGACCAGAAAAGAAGGTGAGAGAATGCGTGAAAGAGAAGACGCTAAGCTAAGACTACTATTGGCAGTGTGGAGCATGTGAGTGTGTGGAAGAACATAGAAAAGTAGTGAAGAAAAAAGAATCTAATGAGTGAAATACATAATAGCCACAGTATCTGCAAGTGGCTATATCTAGCTATGCAATATAACATCCAGTGGTATATGCATGGTATGTGCCCATGCCATCAGAACAAATAATAATATAAAGCCTTAAGCAACTGACAGAATGGAGAGATCAAAGAAACTCAAAGAAGATGGACAGTGCCCGATTTTCGTGCTGAACCGATAATAGACGTCTGGCATAATAAATATGTCCAGGTCTGGATAGATATAGATTCAGACCAGTGGATATATTCAAAAGGGACAGAGAAGTATTTGAATAGTATATAGCAAATAGAGAAGACATAATTACAAATCACTTGGAAAAATCTTCCAAATCTATATGGAGAATAAAAATTCGAAAAATATATATTCAAAACGTATTCAACGAGTGTCCAAAAAAGCGTTGAAAGAGACATATTCATTAAGGCCCCTGGGATGTACAGTGTCCAGTGTCTTGATCCAGTATGTCTCCCGTTGGAGCAGGATCCTAGAACGATGGTCACATATCTCGGACTTTTTTCATTCTTTCCCTTTAGATATACATCATTTTGCCTCCTGCAACCATCAATAATTATATGGCTAGTCAGTGCTTATATACTACACATTTTTACAGTAACATCCAGTTTTATTAGCAGTTTAGTTTTCTGTTCATATTCCTCTTAATACTGTCTCTTCACTATCAGCACGTATGGGTGTTCACGGACCGTCTCCTAGGTTACTCAGACGCACTTTCACGACCTCTTCCGGTCGCACTTCTGTGACGTTACCATTCCTCGACAGGATCACCACGGCACCGTCTGCTATTACACATTAGTGTCCACACATGGCTTGGGGATACACAGCTTTCTCAGGTTAGTGATTACTTTCTTATTGGTTAGGTTATATAATGTCACTGTTGCACTTGTTTTAATATCTTGATAAAGACCTTAGGGTCGAAACGTTGATTTTCTTCACCGAATAAATAATTTTGTATAAGACCTCTGGAGTGCTCTATCTACTTCCTACATATATATATATATATATATATATATATATATATATATATATATATATATATCTTGGACACGAGTTTCCTCTTGACAAGCAAGACAGACAAGCAAGTACTGGCCAACCAACTTGACATCGTGGAGGTAGACAAGAAACAGAAGACTGCAGTCTTGGTGGATGTGGCAATACCACTTAAGTATAACATCAAGAAGAAGAAACATGAGAAGATGGACAAAGACCAAGGACTGAAAGAAGAGCTAGAAAGGATATAGAAAGTGAAGGCAGCAGTAGTTCCAGTTGTGATAGGAGCACTCGGGGCTGTGACTCACAAGTTGGGGAACTGGCTTCAACAGATTCCAGGTAGAACATCTGAGATCGCTGTCCAGAAGAGTGCAGTTCTAGGAACAGCTAAGATACTGCGCAGAACCCTCAAATTCCCAGGCCTGTGGTAGAGGACCTGCGAATTAGGGATATGTAAATACCATCCAGGAGGAGTGAGAAAATGATTTTTTGAAAGGTTATATATAAAATACAGTGAAAAAACCTATATAAAACAGATAAAGTTCTGAAATACCATAACAAGAAACACATTAACACATTTAACAAGCACCCCATAGTAAGGTTACTGCCTCCCACTTAAAGGTGTGAACTGGTAAAGGGAAGAATAAAAAACATTTGCCACAACATGTGTTGGTCTCCACTGGGTTAAATAATTGGCACGTCTTAGATCTTACAGTGATGTCAGTGGAGGTTTTGTTGAACATTTGATCTGGAATCGTTTTCTAGCAAAGAGGTTATTATAATTTTTTTAAATGTTGTCTCTGCAGCAACGAGTTTCTTAAATAGACAATTTGTACCGCATATTCTTGTTGTTTATTGTTGTTGTGTCTGGTTTCTTTATCGTGGAACAGAAATTTATGAGGGTAGCACTATTTACGGTATCATAAAATGAATTTTTGATAGTATTTTTTTTTTTTTTTTTTTTTTTTTAATAGAGCGCTCCAGACCCAGTATTGTATTATATGAGATTTCATTGCTGCCTGTGTTTCTAAAAGCATTGCTGCTTGGATGAAAAAAAACAGTACAAAGTGTCTCCAATAGTTCACTAAAATTGGAAATTTCTCAAGCCCCAGTAGACAGACTTTGCATGTAATGGTTTATATGACTATCAGCTAATATAATTAGAGTATATTGTTTAAAATAGCATTCATTATGTTACTGATACAAAATTAATATCAGGTTCTATAAGAGAATTGAGAATTTCCACTTTTTGTCCCTGACATACCTATTGGACCTGACTTATTCTACCACAGCAGCACGTTTCTTAATTGTCACAATTTGGCAGGACAGTCTTGATTTAAGGGTCCTGTCCTGCCGTCTCGGGTTTGTTTCCCGATGTCCAACTTTAGGGACTAAGTAATGAGACTTAGCCGACAGCATTTTCAATTGATAAAGACCCTGTAGGGTGGAAACGTATCTGTCTTTGCCCCAATAAAGCTGCTGTTTTTGTTATCCCGAAGTGCCTGAACAATTATTTATTCAACATCATTTCAAGGCATGTATGTACCTCTAACTTTCATAACTTTTTAACTAGCATTCAGTTCTTACATTGAGTTGTTTAAATACAACAAATATTTTACCCGTGATTTTTTTTCATTAAAGGTTGTGCTTTATTCCTCCACATTTAAACTGTCTCATTGAAGTTTTCATCCAAAAGAAAAACATTCGGTATTACTCGCAGCATAAAATCTGACAAAACTTAATTAGTCAACCACTTATTTTGTCGGCCATCCACTTACCGTCCAACACTTATATATTTGCACATCTTGACTTTCCTTTACCGTATCATTCATTTTTTTCTATCTTTTGTATATTTAACTCTCCTCGTCTCTCTTTTCCTGACCTGCTTTTTATTATGTCTTCTTTATATTACATCTTTTCTTTTATGTTCTTTAACGCTCCTCTCCATATTTTCACCCCTGTAACTCACTTCTGTCATCTCTAGGACTCATATTGCCACCAACTGTGCCGTTCTCTCCCTTGTCAAATATGATCTTTCTTCTCTTCCCTGCATTGTGCTTCTCTGTTTAGACAGTTTACTGCAGAAAATGCAAAAATCCATTTCCAGTTATTGGATCACAGTGTCTAGAAACATTAATTCAAAATAGAATTACGGCTTCTGGAAATAGATACATTTTAATGGCTGAGGCAAGAAGCAATGCATATTGGTAACTTAAGACTGCTACGTAAATCAGATGTTGAAGTTATGGGAAAAAATATACACATAAACACATGGAACACAGAAAACATTATCAACAACTAATATTGATTTACATCCCATTTTGTATCAGATAATCCTCAACACATTAAGGCAAAGTGTCTAAAGTGTTCTACATGGAATTGGGTCCATACTGACTCTACTGCTTCCAATTGTTGCATCATTGAGCTTCTAGAAGACATCTACTCTAAACGGACTATATTATCTCATTCCACAGATCTTAAATTACATTTAGAACCAATGATTTGTAGTCTATGTGAGTAAGTTACAGTTTTTTTTAACTATTCTTGGTCCAATGTGACATTGTCAAATATACTGCTGGCAACGTCCATCAGTACGTGGATATATTACCAGTATATATTGATTTGCCTGGTTAGTAGTGATGGTTAGATACTGTGGCATTCAAACTTTGCTCCACTATGTATTTTGTCAAATAAAATCCTATGAAATTGCACCTAAAACCATTACAGCAATTCTATGAGCCTCCAAACTTGATTGACAGCATTTAGTTGGGAAGGATTTATTTTTCCCCATAACCTGGTCCTCCTATCAGCGTGAAAGAGCAGATTATGGAATTAATCGTGCCAGACAATGGTTTTATAGTCCTACAGTGTTTAAAGTTTCCTTTATGTAACGCCACATCTAAATTGAAATGTCAGGCACTGATTACATGGGTAATTGTTATATTTTTATATTTCCTATGTTATCTTGTAGTGGCCATACTTATATGATATTTAATTGGTGTAATTGATTAACGAGGAAATGTTAGGTGTCATTTGTTTTATATATTATCACGTCTGGAGAGGCATTTGTGGTCTTTGTTCTACTGATGAACAAACACTTTGTGATATTTTGGGTTATTGATTGATTATTAGACAAATGTTTTGAGTCTTTTTCGGTGTTAAGTTTGCTAAGTGTCCAATAGTTCCATTAATGTGTCAATAATTCTTCTTGGAAAGATTGTGATCACTAAAACTTAAATGCTTAACGTAAGATATAGACCCTTTTTCATCGGTCTGACATTGGTTAAAGTGTTGTTGAAAAGTATCAGCATGGTGGGATTGTGACATTTTCAGAATTGGTAATGTCTTATCAGCAGCCCAGAACATATCAATAAATAATGAATTGGACATGCAAATGTACAGCAGAAAAACTGATGGAAAGGATGAAAGGGTTAATAATAATACATCCCAGGAGGTGAAATCAGAGTACTGTAGGGATAATTGTGGAGCAACATATTAAAAATAATACGTGTGCAAATTATGAAAAATTATAAAAAATAATTTATATTAATATGAAAAAGAATAATTACTAATATGAATATGAATAACTACGGTACATGAACACTATAATATGTCTGACGGCACGGACGGCAAGCCTAAGTCAGATACACAAAATACACAACATTATGAGACAAACCAGGTTAACAGTAAAACATTTAGAACCATATTGATAAAATAATTTTTTTTTTTTTTTTAAATCAAGGTAAAAAGTGCAAGACTATCATAAGAAATCAAGGACATGCCATCAGCCTCTAAGAAAAAAACAAAAGGAGACCTTTGCAGTGGAATCACTTGTGTATATATAGAGATGTAGCTGATATTAATTATGACACCAACAGAAGAAGTAACATGGATGAATATCCAATCAGTATATAACACCATCATATGTAGACTTTGAGATTCAGTTCCGTCTCTGAAGAAGTGGGGCTGACTCCCACGAAACGCGTCAGACTGAACAAGCAGGTTACCGATTCCATCTATGTTCCAGCCAGTGGTGTAACAACTTGACAGCGAAGCCTTCACAGTCCCGGACCGGGAGCTCTGCATCACCCACCTCCCAGAGCGAGGCCTGACACGCACGCCTTCTTTACCGGCAGCCGGCAGCTGGAAAGAGAAAAGTGCTCACACCATCCACAGCCATCCGGACTGGCCCTTGAGGCTGACTTCCAATACCCTCATCCACTGTGCTGGTAATCATTCTGGACTCCATTCCTGGCACATATTTTTATCTATATTTATTTTATATTGTGAATAAACTGGTTTTTACTTTCACCCAGTTTTTTACTATTCCAATTATTTGTTCTAGTCGCACTTTACAGCGATATCACCATTATATTGCACTGCAGGAAACAGTTTTTTGCACATACTGTTTCTTCTGCTGTATTATGTTTATATCTTTTTACAAAAGTATATTATTTGGTGCGTATTCCACAAATTCTGCCTATAGCAGTTCTTAAAGGTATACTCACCATACATTCTTGTTGCACTTTATCCCAGTGTTCCTTTTTTGAAGTATTTCTACCCTATTTATATATATATATATATATATATATATATATATATATATATATATTTATACCACTATTATATCACCACCACGATTTTTTATTATTTATTTGCACATTGTAATTATTATAATCTTTATAATTTTTATAATCTTACTATCTCTAGTTTTAGCCATTTTTGCAAGTCAGCTCCTGGATCACGTACACTGCACCTAGGGTGTTACCTCTCATTTTATCTTTCAATAGGTTTCTAGGTGAAACCCTATTAATATCCAGTCTTGAGCGACTACCCAAGAGTCTAACTCCCCCATTCCTGCGTATTGCATTAGGCATACCAGATCCTTTTGGTCTGAATAGAAATTCGGTCGAATTTTGGCTGATTCCGTGCCCTTCTGAATTTCCGTATAATTCGAAACCAGAATTTAAATGAATTCTGAATAAACCAAATAGCAAGATAACTGAGCCAGTTCAGTTGATTTGGAATTCAGAATTAGTTTTGCGGTGGCTACTGCTAGCATATGTTGCCACCCCAAAGTAGCTTGTAGCTGCTGCTAGTAGTCACTGCCACTCAGCACAAAATTTGAATCATTAGTTTACAGGTTGAGAGTTTCTATTTTTGTTAGCAGGACACTAGAGGCACATTTTTTTTTTCATTTTAGGCCTTTCCCTGCAATGGTCAGATCAATCTGAATTTTTTCAGACCGAACATTTTGGAAATATGAACTGAATCAATTTGGAAGATCCAAACATTTGGCAGCGTAGAGGCAGAGTCCATAATATTAATTGTGGAATTTGAGTAAATCTTAAATATGCGTCTCAGTTAAACACAAACTATCGGCTTTGATATGAATGGGGTACATTTACAACATTGGTTCCATTACCAAACTAACAATTGAAGCAGCTTTTTAATGCCCCTCTAAGAACATGTGTAGGAGAGATTGTTTAAATAAATGTGTTATGTTCCCTATTGTGTCAAATAAAACCATAATATATGCCACCTAGAATTGGGAGATAAAGTATTCTGAAGACCAAAAACAAAAACTACAAAAAAACATACTTTTTAATGTTTCTCCTGAAAACAATGGTCCAGCATTTATTTTGTTTGCTTGAAAGGTTTGCGGACCTTTAGATTTAGTAGCATGTGGTGACTCTTTTTGACTTCAAACAAATCTGTTTTGTACATTTCTCTTTATCTATTGTTAGAAGTTAGATGAAGAGCAGATCAAATCTTAGGTCACTGTAATGCTGTAATATTGAGAATTCTGAAGGTCTCCTAAAACTTTGTCTCGCCATTGCAAATAATTTTTGTACAGGTTCATATACAAACTTGGAACAGGTCTCAACAACACTCTGTCTACTTGTGTCTTTTATAGAAAATATAGCTTATGTAGACTGAGTATACTTACTGGACAATGCATTGGCCTTGCTTGACCACGAGGCAGATGGAAGATGTCCCTTCTTGATATAGTTGTACCACTCCGAGATAGTGGTGACAATATGGTTTGGACGACCTTCACGGACATCTGGACTGTAAAAACGTTTTGCAGACAGCACATGGGTCATCACTCACTCGTCTGGTAATCCTGAGTTCACCTATAAGAAGTTGATTTTGCCTCTGTATCCAAAGTAGCTGTACCAAGCTGGTCATTGAACAGTGCTGTAATCTCCCCCACCCATACCAAAGCCAATGCACTTTTGCTAATTTAGGGACTTAGTCTAGGTTTTAACACCCTGCAACTTCCTTACAAAACTTGTGCAAGGTATCATACATTCAGAGATGAATAAAAACCCATTTATATTATTATTTCTGTTAAATCCACCTTGCAACAATTCATCTTACAACCTTTTTTGCTTGGAAACTAACCCTATGTAAATATGAGGATTGCTTCTATGCAATAAATGGAAATGGAATTCAATTTACAGCACGTAGATGCTAACAGTACTCTGATCGAAGTGAAACAGAATACATCAATTGGTAACACATCACACTAAATTAAAACCAGCATTTGCTAGTATAGTTATTTTGCAAGTGAATCCGGTTACCAATTCATTTCCATTTATTGTATACAAGCTTTTTACAGAACAGTGAAATCTTTGAAACATTTCATCCTTTATGTTTTAATCAGCACCCGACCTTCAGTATTTCATTTATTTGAAATAGATTTAATATGTGTCATCTTTCTGTTGCTCAGCATACTGGATATCAAGATTCAGAATATGCCAAGGGAAGAAAAAAAATAACTAAATAGAGTTTTGTGAATCAGACAGCATGCCGAATCAAAAAAACATTAACAATGTATAGCTTGGTAATGCCAGTATTACGAACAAAAGACAGGATAGATTTCAAAAAATAGGGTGCTCCTTGACCCAGATCGTTGAGATGCATTACTCAAGCAGTCTTAGTATAGTTTTGGCTTAAAAATAAAACTAGGGTTGATGCACAAAAAAGGATCTCTGAGTATTTTAAAATATTAGGTTGATGTCAAGCAGGATTACATCAAATGTCTAATGTCTACAAAATGAGAGTTTCAAAAAATACTTTTAGATGTGGGTGCTGGTACCTGGTCAATCCTTCTACGTGAAGATATCCGTAGGCGAGTCCTACCTCACCTGCCATTATGGCCAACATGACTTCCCAGTTATAATTGCTACCAGTGTTTTTTGGTAAGAATGCACCAATATTTAGGAGAAATACTAAGAGAGAATATTTCAAAATGTATTCTCTAAATTCTTTCCACTGGTGAACACAACAACTATAAATAATTCAATCCATATTTACTGTACCATGATATTTATTTTTTATGTCACAAAGGTTTTTACACAACATGAGGCAACTATTATCATTGTGTGCGCTTTTTCACCTTTTTCATGTGGTTTGTATTACGTTTATTAAGTGTAAGAGTAACAATACACTTTGGGGTGTTTTGATGCACTGGATTGTGTTTTTTTTAAAGCACCTTTTACCCTTAATCTTAGCTGTGTGTCTAGAAACTATAAATAATCGGCGGAGGATTTTAATGTAAATGCGAAAAAGCTGAATTATTCTAAAACAGAGAATTTTTATTACCTGAAGGTTTCATAAAACATAAATGAAGTTTACTTTAAAGGGGAAATGTATACACCATAAGCGCTAGAGCTCATTGCAGTGCTTATAGTGCTGAGACTATACTCACTATCTCCTTATTTTTTGTTGTCTGGAGTGATTTGAAGAAAAAGAAGCAGAAGCCTTGATAATGTGAAAATTACATGTGAAATTTGGTGAGCAATTATGTGTCGAAAGAGCAGAGCTTCATGAAATAAAGGGTATTTTCATTTTTTTCTTACATCTTTTTCCAAGGAGATTCTAATTGTTTTAAGTATTCTAAAAAGTGTTTGTGATTTGATTAATTTCATAGTTGACCATCTGTATTTAAAAAATATCTTTAACTGTATTTCTGTAATTAATTTGTATACTGTCTTCTGCAAAGTTTAGGTTTATCCTTAGGAAAGAGTAAAAAAAAAGGGAAAAAATAGCTACGTATATTACAGGTCACGGCAGTGGCTGGGTGTAATGGAAAAACCTCTAATATGGCAGAAACAGAAACATCGAAGTGGTATGCATGGTCTAAAGCAGGGGTAAGCTACCTTTGCACGCCAGATGTTGTGGACTTCATCTCGCCTAATGCTTTGCCATCATTATGGCTGTAACAGCATTATGGGAAATGTAGTCTACAACATCTGGAGTTCCGACGGTTGCCCTTTTCTGGTCAAGGGACCAGCTAAAGTCGGCCCACCAGAAGCTCATTACATCAGTAGAAGGTTGCTGGTGGCATTTATTCTGACAAACATTTATTTCATAGAATTAAAAATGTATATAACAAACCTGAAAATGTGTTAAAAATTCTTTCAAAAATAATTAAGGAGTCCGGCAAGATGTATTATTGCTGGATTTAAAGTGATACTCCAAGCACTATAACAGTCTATGTGATTGGCAAAGTTTTGGTGAAGGGAGATCTCCAGTTCCTCATCGTAACATAACCATCTCACTACCTCCTGAGAATATCGTAATATCTGCCTGTGGGTAATATATAATCAGTGACTGACAGTTAAATTAAAGAATACATTTTCCAGTGTTATTTTAAGATCATAATCTGAGTTGTCATTGCAATTTGTACCTTATTAACTTAGTAAGGTAGAAACCAACAAACAAACCAACAGGTTTTAAAAGTAAACAATTTCATGTTTTTTTTCATCCAGGAAGTGCTTTTTTCTCATTTCATCCAAAGTGGATTAAAATTCTAACTGATTAATTCAGATTTATCTGAAATTGCTCTGGGGGAACTTTGAATGAAACTATTAATAGCTTCATTTGATCATAACTTTACCAGTTTAGCCATCCTCACATAGGGGCACAGAGGCTGTAAATAGTGTGTCTACAGGTGTGAAAGGAACAGATACTTTACAATTACTATAATGAGAAATATCTGTATTATCAAATGCTCCCTTTATGCCTTCAGACTATCTGTGTTTCTAGAAGCAAATTTGTGAAAGTACACTTTTCTTTATTTCTTCAATAGATTTAGTTTAACTTGAGCTTTGAAGGAAAGCATGAGTGATCATATGGCTACTGGATTTATTGGGCTAATTTTAGCTCTAGATTTTTTTTTAAGTTTCAATATATTTTGACTTTTGTGCGAATAAGAGCATTTTATATAAGCTTTTAAAATGATTTTATACATTTGGGTAAGCTTTTAAAAATATATTTTTTTAAATATGCTATTTTGGGGTCAGGGATGAATTTTTTTCCCAGTTTGTTGCAAAATTAGAAGTGCTTCAGACTGGGTTTTTTGCCTTCTTTTGGACTTTTGGATTAACAGCAAAAACATATGTGAGGAAGGATGACCTTAATGGACGCAAGTCTCTTTTCAGCTATGTAACTATGTAACTATGTAAATATAATATAAAAAAATATCATATAAGCTCATTTGAGAGCTGGGCCCTCTTAGTCCACCCTTTGGACAGCGCTGTAGAATTTGTTGGCGCTGTATAAATAATAATAATATTTCTAAAAATAATAAAAATATTTCTCAATTTTAATATTTTCCATAATATTGAATTATTTGAAAAATATAAAATCTAGACCTATATGTGATATTTATACCAGATTATATCAATGCTTATAAAAATCCTGTCAGCAACAAAAACAGAAGCGTGTTTGTGTGTGTGTGTGTGTGTGTGTCTGTGTGTGTGTGTGAGATGTAGTATGGGATGCTATATGCTATTTGTGCATAACGAGGGTGGGGGAGCTTCTGAGTTCATATGTTTTTTTTTATTTCAAACTTCAATAAAGTTTATTTTGCAGTCCCTCTTGCTACCATGGGCCAAGGGCGGGGGAAATGTAAATCTCTGTTGGTCTATTGATAAGCTTTTCTGGTCTGACCTGCCACTGTTTAGAGTGTGTCTGTGTGTGTGTGTGAGATGTAGTATGGGATGCTATATGCTATTTGTGCATAACGAGGGTGGGGGAGCTTCTGAGTTCATATGGTTTTTTTTATTTCAAACTTCAATAAAGTTTATTTTGCAGTCCCTCTTGCTACCATGGGCCAAGGGCGGGGGAAATGTAAATCTCTGTTGGTCTATTGATAAGCTTTTCTGGTCTGACCTGCCACTGTTTAGAGTGTTGCCATTGGCTACTTTGTCATTCCTCCAATATTATCAACGATAGTGCCCGAGCTTTCAAAAGGATCTGCCCCCCAACAAAAGCACAGAACAATGATCCATAGAGTGGGCACACTAAACCAGTGAGAGAGATCTTTGATCCTCCCTCACTGGCCCATGAAGGAACACTGCACCATCAGCAAGGGCTAGTAGGCCACCATTACATCCTCTGATGATGTCACCCAGTGTGGTCCGCGCATTGTGCACCTTACTAGAGATGTCACTGTGTCTGTCTGTTTGTCTATCTATCTATCGACCTATTGATCTATCTACACTGAGTATTTAACCTGGATAAATTCACCAAAATTCTGCATTTTTGGAGCGTTTATCCTGCAAACCATCTTTCTCATGCTTTTAATATTTCCTTTACAGGGTTTATGTTCATCAAATTTTATTTTATTCATTACATTTTAGAGACTTGACAACTGAATTGAGAAATATAGTCAATAAATAGATTATTTTGTAAAATCCTCCAACTCAGCAATAGACACAGCGTGGCTACTTTAGCCTAAACTTTGTCTTTTAGTTTTCTGTCTCCTACAATTCTGTGTTCAGTGAACAAACCTCAACGTTATTCTGTCTAGCCTGAATCTCTGTTCAGCAATCATCGAAATACTAATTTTTGCATTGCTTTTTTGATTTGCACACAGGTGATTGCCAAGTAAGACAGCACTCCCTGTGGAATTAAAACCTTCTTTCTCTAGCCCAATTCAGCAAAGAATAACATGCTTTTTAATTACCCAAAATGTCCTTTCTCTTCCTCCGAATGATAACGATAAAGACATCCACCTTCCCTCTGTCACCAGAAGGAGCAGCATATGGCTAATGGGGGAATGAAAGCAAATAGTTTGAAAGGGAAGAAAGAAACATTCTAGCTCCATGAGATCTGATATCTGCCAGGCTGAAACACAAAGCTGTCAGTGCAAATGTATCAGAGAAACGAGAAGATAAATAGACAGAAAGACACAAATAAGCACATAATTAGGAGAGATAGATGGAGGGATGAATTGGTGGATGATAGAGAGATATACAGACAGACATATGGCAGACAGACAGTCGTGTAGATAGACAGAGAGACAGACAGACCTATCAATATTGTTTAGTTTACCTATAATGTATATATGGTGTACAATGTATTCCTTGAAAACCCTGTATTGGTATACTGTTATTGTGAGTACGGGGCTTCGTAGAATAAGGATTTTATTCAATGTGCAAAAATATTCAGCTAAGCCCTTTATTTAGTATAAGATAGATAGACAGACAAATAATATTATTTTATATTATGTATCATATTTACATTATTATATTATGGTGCCGAAATACTGGGATATTTCATAACGCTGTGGGGGAGAGAAAGCCGATGTTGTGAACTCTTTAATCCTTGTGTAGAACAGTAGTTCCCAAACCAGACCTGATCGATTTTTTTTAAATATCTCTGGTGGAACCAAACAGGGATCCTAAAACCCCTGGACCACTGGGCGTCCTTATGAATTGATTTAGAAACAATTCAAATGAAGCAGAGAAAATTATTGAACAGCAGAATGACTCAATTGGTCAATGCTTGGATATTATGACATTACGACTTTTTGGAGAGTAAATTCTAGTCTAGATTTCATGGACGTTTCATGAGATAGATCTCTTCTGCCAAAGATTTCATGAGTTGAAGTAACTGAAGATGCAAACAGTCTTTCACAGCAAATGAAAATTTAGAGGGTTATTGGTTAAAGGCCAAATCTACATAAGTAAATCCTGCCCAAATCATTTGATTGGTTATTTTAAAAATAAATTCAGTATCTATTCTGACACTCAAAATCTAGCCAAAATGTCCCCTTTCTGAATTGGTTATGAAGTGCCTAAGTAGCCAAAAAAAGTCCAGAATTGAGGAATTAATAAATATATAAATCTGATCTTGTCCCTAAATAAACAAATAGACCCACTGGACACATATGCTGCTGGTGGGCACATTGTTACAAAACTGAACATAAAAAATAAAAAAAATAAAAAAATCTGTCCTGGGTTGCTTAGAGAGGTTAAACTGTGCAGAATGTAGAGAAGGACATACATATCAAATTTGGGACCTCGGGATCATCTATGAAGCAGAAAGTTCCCCCGATCATATCATTGCAGCATGTCAAAAGTTAATACCCTCAATATGGTTAGTATCCAAATGATTACATATGCAAGTGGAATAAGGTGTTGATCATTACATGGAACTGACTGGTAGACTCGTGCCTGCCTACTTGGTATGGTATTAAAGTAGTGTTCCTCCCCTGATGTGTGTAGCCCTTTGCCAAATAGGAACAGTAGAGGAAGCATTAAGGGCATATGAAGAGTTAAATCATCTTCCTTAAGAGAGTCACTGACAATTTCCATCTATCTTTCCAACTATGCTTCATGACCCTCCAAGACAAACACCCATGCCAGCTTACTGTTTCAGGTATCACCATATTGGAATTGTCTCCCCTGGGGTATGCACAGACTTAGACCTCAGTGCTGATACTAAATCAGGTGAGTCATGGCCGTGTCTTGTGTGGTCTGCAAAGAATGAAAGTGATTAACTGTACTTCTAGCAATGCTGGTCCTTGTTGATGCCAGGTTAGAGAGAAAGATTGCCCCTTAAACACCCTAGGCACATCTTCACTACCATCTGGATTCATTGCTTCCTGCTCCACTAGACAGAAGAAGATAGAAGGTATTGGCTATTGACAAGGTCATTGATCAGAGCGATAAAGAGCATGGACCATTTGTCCTGTACCCCATACATACTAATATCCAACATGCACACCTGCTTTCCAGGATGCTAAACAGCTTAATCTGTTTCAGCAAATAAAGTATGCATAGAAGAAGCATTTATTTAATCTAGCATTTGCCTTAGTATTTCTGCCTCGGCACTGTTATGCAATGAAACTGATTCATCACTGGCAGAAATACATCAAATATAACATTAAAACATATTTTTCCAAGTGAAAAAAAAAATGAACCTTTGAAGAGATTCCACTAGACTCAAACTGTCAGATATTAGTCAGTGTTTAGTCTAAGATTGATTGTATTGCATGACCTTCTTTCCCCATACAATCTGTATTATCAGTAGGCAGCTGGCTTCAAAAACGGCTGCCCAAATATTGTGAACACATTAAGGAATAGTTCCTGTAAAATAGCAAAAAAAACGGCAAAGGCTACTTCTGTGTTTACACCGTCACACACTAAGCAACACATGTCCCCGGCAGTAGGACAGATGTCCCCAGAAGGACTATAATGAGAGCCTTTGATTGGTTGCAGCAGATTACAGGGCGTTGCTCTCTCAAGAGACAGCATCTGAATTACAAACACAAGATCAATATTTCATCAAACACATTTTCACAAGGATACTTTGATGGGAAGTAAAGAGATGAGTTGTCTGGTTTTTGAAGTGAGAACAGAACATTTGCAGCATGCTCTACAATGTTGATAAGAAGATAAGTATAGACAGACAGACAGAAAGTCAGACAGACAGACAGACAGACAGACAAACAGACAGACATTTGTTCCTAATGTATTGAGTTGAATGTAAGAAAATCAGTTTGTATTTTTATAAGCAGTGCTAACTAAATTAAATAGATGTTTTTATTTGTTTTGTCATCTTTTTGAGCAGATGTTGCAGGTGTATTTTTCATATGTTGATGGAAATAGATAGGGGAATGTCCAGTCTAAGAGGAACAACAAGGAAATGTTACCCTTTAAACAAATACAGGAATCCCCCCAAAAAGACTTATAGTCTGGTCTTTAGTTAATTTCCCATTCAGAGGTAAACAAAATATGGGAAAACAACATTTTCCGCATTCAGGGAGCAAAATACATGAACTTTTGCATCATTCTTGTCAAAAGGGCAAGTCAGCTGACAGATGTGCTGCCACAGCAGAAGAACATTTTCTTCAGAATTAAAACCAAAACTTGTTTTCTCATTTAATAAGAGATAGAAGTATAAACCAACACCTTACATCAAGCACACACAAAAAAAACCCACCTATAACAGGGGCAGCCTGGGCACCATAACTACTACAGTGCGCTGTAGTGGTAATGGTGCTAGAAGTTCCCCAACGCTGTCTCACTGTAAGTAGTTAAACCATTTCTGAACAGTTTGACACTTACCTGGGCCTCTGTTCTGCCTCTTCTTCTAATGCGTAAATTCCAACTTGTATATTAGTAAGGTCAAGTATGCTTATGACTGGACCAAATAAATAGGCTTAGATGTTTGGCTGACAATGTGAGCCAATAAATTTTGCTAAGATACAGACAAAAACAATATATCAGTTATGGAATGGGAATTTCTGCTTTACATTTATCAGAAGAGGAAGATGGGCCAGAGGTGCCAGAGGGACTTAGGTAATATCAAACCATTCAATATGGTTTAACTACTTACTGTGGATTTGTGAAGTGCAAATCCAGCATTTGTGTACACTCCAATTAAGTGTTTAGACTGTACTTCACAATACTTATAATTGCAGTGAAGCTATTCCTTTCCATAACCTCCTACATATATCAAAAAACATAAAAAAAAAAAAACTTAAATTGACAAACTACTTTCTATCCATTATCAACAGTGCAGCAGTCTGTAAACAGGGTAATCAATACTACTTGTATGGTCCAAAACACACACATGAAACTCAACATAGGTTACTTTCCCTAACTAGGTACTTGTTTTGTGAACTTCCCTCTCAAGAATTACCCAGATGCAAGGATTTCTGAAAATATATACCATTCTCACCAAAAAATATATATTATAAAAATAAGTAAACTAAGTATCAATAAGACATATTCCACATGATAAAAACAAACTCATCTTCAGTTTTGATAAAGTCTGCAATCCCTCCTTTTATATCTTAATTCCCAATAGAATGTAACTAAAATTCTCACCTTATACACAACTCTTGTTTTGTATGCTTTGTAGTCACATGCAGGCATTAAAGAGACACTATAGGCACCCAGACCACTTCAGCTCATTGAAGTGGTCTATGTAGAGTGTCCCTGCAATGTAAAACACTGCAGTTCTACATTGTTTACATTGCAGGACTAAGATTGCCCTTTTGTGGCTTCCAGGATTTGACTAGACTCTAGGTTTCCTAACTGACACCGGACGTCCTCACGCTCTGCATGACAACATTCAGCATCAGTAAAATACCCATAAGAAAGCACTGAAGCAATGTTTTTCTATTGGGAAGGTCTAATGCGCTAGCTGTGCTCTGCACACATTAGCCCCCCATGTTGGATGATGTCAGAGGAGGCGGAGCGCTGACCCAGCACCGAGGGACCTCGAATCGGGTGAATAATTAAAGGGTTTTTAACCCTTTATTGGGCAATTTAAAATCTGCAATTTAAGAGTTACATCACATTGTTTTTGCAGCCATAGTCATACCTCATTGCATGTGACTTACACAGCCTTCCTAAACACTTCCTGTAAAGTGAAATCTAATGCTTACACTTCCTTTATTGCACTGGCTGTTTAATTTAGTATTTCTGATCTCCTGCACTGTTTAGCTTGCTAGACCTTACAAGAGCCTCCTGGATGTGATTAAAGTTCAATTTAAAGAGCATGATAAAAAAAAAAAAAACATCTAAAGTAAGTTAACATCTGATTGACCATGAAACTATTTTTTATTTCCATGCCAGCTGTGTCAGTCACAGCAAGGGGAGGTTTGGCTAGAACTGCATGGACAGAAACAACGTGATTTGACTTCTAAATGGCAGAGCATTGAGCAGTAAAACTTCAGAGGCATGATCTGTAAACAAAACCTGCTTCAGTTGTTTTGGTGACTATAGTCTGCAAGGGGTGCATGCCATGAGTTTACATGTGCATGTTTTTCTTTTTAATATATTTTCACATATCTTTTCATGTTGTTACATGGTAATTGCATTCTTATATTATATAGGAAGGAGGGTAAGATGTACATCTGACTTGTTTATGTCCTCCAAATCATGACACATGCAGCAAAGAACAGCAAACAAAGGGAGGAAAGAATCCCTGAAAATTCCATGCTGTTGTGCAATTGAGAAATAAATCTGGTCCTGCAAGGGTTGAAACTGAGAGCAACTAAATTTGAAACCAAGTTCCCAACTGTTGCAATAAACAAGGAGCTAAAATTCTAAATGATACACCGTGATACAGAAATATGGGAGTAACCCCAAAAGAGAGTAGTATAAATAAAATTGGACACTAGACTTGTGCATTCGGTTTCAAATGTATTACAAAGCATCCATATTTTGGGTTATTTACTAAAATCTGAATGGCCCTGTAATGAAGAAGGCAAAGCCATTCAACTGTGTATAAGGCTATTTGGACTGCAAAATCCAGACACTGTTCATGCTAATTAATAATGTCCAGATTTTGCAATTCAGGCTCTGAATGATCTTGAATTTGGTCCAAACTAGGGGCCTATTATCTCCACCATAGCCCCCAACCCAAAGCAAGTCTCACTTCTCTTGAGGTTTGCCATGAGAATAACCCAAAAGTTAGAAGTGAGGCTTACCTGTCAGAGTTCTCTGATTGGTTGGCTTACAAACTAACCAGTCAGAACACGGAAAAAAAATTCAAATAGCTTTCCCCAACCTCATTCGTTATTGAACCCTCCCATGGTGAAGATAGATCTGCACTCTGGCATTCCAGTTTATTGGAAACACAATTTCCATGTGAAAAATATATACTTAATATTCATATTTAGTTAGTCCAAATCATTTTCCCAAAAAGCAAGTGCATATGTGTAATGCACGCCACATGCACAAATCCCCAATCAAAAAAAAATAAAATAAAAAATGTGGACAGATCGCTTTGCTGAACTGAATTTTTTCACCATACACAAGTCTTCTGGAAGCATGATTTCCGTCTGGGTTTATTAGGATATCTTCTAAGTTTTGTGTTGTCCACAGCATTTTAAAACAACCATTACTAGGACTGGCATTATTTCATCTTACATTAAAAAGTGGAAAGAGGTATTTTATCAAAATAAATTGTTCCTCTACATACAGGTTTTTAAAGATTTCCAATTCAATATCAAATGTAATCTTGGACTTCAGTTCATAAAGAAGAAATTATAGAACTGGAACAGATTCAGACATGGGCAACAAAATTAATTAAGGGAAAAGAGGATTTAAGTTATGAGAACAGCCTGTTCGTATTATGTCTGTTTATTGTGAAAGTGGATTTGACAA
Organism: Pelobates fuscus; assembly: GCF_036172605.1. Classification (NCBI taxonomy): domain Eukaryota; kingdom Metazoa; phylum Chordata; class Amphibia; order Anura; family Pelobatidae; genus Pelobates; species Pelobates fuscus. The sequence goes on along the minus strand of NC_086327.1, from coordinate 123,766,071 downwards.
GGCAATATGAAATAAAATATAATCGTTAATAAAAAAATATGTACACCTTTTCATACAGGCCATCTTCAATTTTAAATGAAGAAAAAATTAATATGGATCTGCATACACCTACATTGTACATGCCACCAATTTTTGGAAGCATAAAAAAAAAAATAGGAAAAAAAACAACACTTTTTTATATTTAATTATCTAATACATAAACCCACAAATGCTGTAAATTAACAAAGTGGCTGTTATTTATATTTACAGTATGCTTGGAAATAGTTGAACAGCTTAAAACAGCTACCGTATATACTCGAGTATAAGCCGAGTTTTTCAGCCCATTTTTTTGGCTGAAAAACCCCAACTCGGCTTATACTCGAGTCAAGGTCTGTATTATGGCAATTTGCATTGCCATAATACAGACTGGGGGAGAGGGGGGCTGGCAGAGCTGTAACTTACCTGTTCTGCAGCTCCTGTCAGCTCTCTCCTCCTCCGCGCCGTCCGTTCAGCACCTCGGTCAGCTCCCAGTGTAAATCTCGCGAGAGCCACGGCTCTCGCGAGATTTACACTGGGAGCTGACAGAGGGAGCTGCACGGACGGCGCAGAGGAGGAGAGAGCTGACAGGAGCTGCAGAACAGGTAAGTTACAGCTCTGCCAGCCCCCTCTCCCCCCCACTGAACTGCCACTGGACCACCAGGGAAGGAGAGCCCCCCTCCCTGCCATGTATCAAGCAGGGAGGGGGGACGGAAAATAAATAAAAATATAAATAAAATAAGAAATAATAATAAAAAATAATAATAATAAAAAAAAGGGTGTATAAGGACCACTATGGGAGGGAGGGGGTGGGATAAGGACCACTATGGGAGGGAGGGGGGGTATAAGGACCGCTATGGGAGGGAGGGGGGGGGATAAGGACCGCTATGGGAGGGAGGGGGGGATAAGGACCACTATGGGAGGGAGGGGGGGATAAGGACCACTATGGGAGGGAGGGGGGTGGGATAAGGACCACTAAGGGAGGGAGGGGGGGAGAAAAGGAACACTATGGGAGGGAGGGGGGGATAAGGACCACTATGGGAGGGAGGGAGGGGGGGGGATAAGGACCACTATGGGAGGGAGGGGGATAAGGACCACTATGGGAGGGAGGGGGGGATAAGGACCACTATGGGAGGGAGGGGGGGATAAGGACCACTAGGGGAGGGGAGGGGGAAGTAAGGACCACTAGGGGAGGGGTGAGTCAGGACCACTGGGGGAGGGGGGTGAAGGAACACGGGGGTGGGGAGGTAAGGACCACTGAGGGAGGAGGAGGGGAGGTCAGGACATATGGGGGGGGGCAAATATCCTTGCACCGGCCCTGCACACACTGCATTCATACACTGCATTCATACACTGCATTCATACACACACTGCATTCATACACACACTGCACTCATACACACACACACTGCACTCATACACACACACTGCACTCACACACACTGCATTCATACACACACACACTGCATTCATACACACACACACTGCACTCATACACACACTGCACTCATACACACGCTGCACTCATACACACGCTGCACTCATACACACGCTGCACTCATACACACGCTGCACTCATACACACACACGCTGCACTCATACACACACTGCACTCATACGCACACACTGCATTCATTATACACACACTGTAAATAAATATTCAATTAATATATTTTTTTTAGGATCTAATTTTATTTAGAAATTTACCAGTAGCTGCTGCATTTCCCACCCTAGTCTTATACTCGAGTCAATAAGTTTTCCCAGTTTTTTGGGGAAAAATTAGGGGCCTCGGCTTATATTCGGGTCGGCTTATACTCGAGTATATACGGTAATTAGCTATTTCGATTTTATGAAAATGAAACTGATGTTTATGGGACAAACACAAAAAAAGAACTCATAGACTAGTATAGTTCCTGAATGGTAGCTTCTGATTGGTTAAATATCTTCCTATTCAAGGTGGAGCCTGCCTGCGCATGTGACGCAAATTTAGGAACTTTCTAGGTAAGTATTTTTTATTCTTTCAAAGTGTATTTTTTATTCTTTTTTTACTTTTAGAGCATTATTTATACATTTCTTTAATAATTATGGTTATACTGATATACATTTACTGTCACGTCCTTAACCACAAACATACTCATATTTGTAATAAGAAAAACATACATACTAGGGTTTTTTAAGGTTTTTCTTTTTTTCCTAGGAAGCACGTCTATATTTGATGAGCTTTCTACATAAAACAAGATGATATATGTCAAAACAGAATGAACAATTCAAAGTTTCATATACATTGAAAAATGAACAACAACCGACTCAGAAATGTTTAAGTTAAGTAAAGTAACTCAAGCTCGTTCTGTTTGTAGTAAAATTAATTACACAATTGTTCCCCTAGGTTACATATCCACGATAGTTATACACGTAAAACATTGTACAATGTATAGTGGAACAAAGCCTTGCTTATTTTAACCTTTAGTCTCTCCTTCAATTAGTAAAACTCTAAGGATTAATTTTAACATGGAACCAGGGAAAGGATGAGAGTTGAACAGAATAACTTTTTTGATGAAATGCCTAAACCACATTGATGATTCTCTAAACTTATACACTATGATATAGAACACTTGATCTAATATTAAAGGGACACTATAGTCACCTGAACAACTTTAGCTTAATGTAGCAGTTTTGGTGTATAGAACATGCCCCTGCAGCCTCACTGCTCAATCCTCTGCCATTTAGGAGTTAAATCCCTTTGTTTATGAACCCTAGTCACACCTCCCTGCATGTGACTTGCACAGCCTTCCATAAACACTTCCTGTAAAGAGAGTCCTATTTAGGCTTTCTTTATTGCAAGTTCTGTTTAATTAAGATTTTCTTATCTGGTATGTTAATAGCTTGCTAGACCCTGCAAGAGCCTCCTGTATGTGATTAAAGTTCAATTTAGAGATTGAGATACAATTATTTAAGGTAAATTGCATCTGTTTGAAAGTGAAACCAGTTTGTTTTTTCATGCAGGCTCTGTCAATCATTGCCAGGGGAGGTGTGGCTAGGGCTGCAAAAACAGAAACAAAGTGATTTAACTCCTAAATGACAGTGAATTGAGCAGTGAAATTGCAGGGGAATGATCTATACACTAAACCTGCTTTATTTAGCTAAATGTAGGTGACTATAGTGTTCCTTAACAGTTAGGCCATTGGTCCAATATGTTTGCAAAAACATTCAGACAAATCAATAAAATCTCTATTCCTTTTTGATATCTGGGATTTCTCATGTTCTTAAAGTGTAAAATAAAAAATAAAGAGGTCGACTTAATCTACATAAGCTTACAATGCTTGAATGTTTTAATAAAGATAGCTCCCAATTTGTGTGACATTACATGATGCAAAGTTATGACACTAATCTGCTATGCCAATCTATACATCAATTGGCTAACATATCTATGATGAATAAAATTAAAAATTAATCCGAAATATATTTGGATGATCATGTCTACCTTTATTATCCCTATGCCCTCGACATATGGTTTCCACATTCACAGGTGTCCTACCCTCGGGCCACAGGTTAACATTTCCCATTTTGTGGAGTGCCTGTGTAATTGGAATGGTGGGGTAATACTTGCATAATTTGTGGCAGGATAATTCAATCTCCACCTTGAAGGTGGAGGATGCAATCTTGAGAAAGCTCTCCTTTTTAGTCATTCAGAACCAAGGATTATGAAATATTTGAATCTGGTGCATTTGGTTTCAAACTAATTGCAATTCATCCGAATTTTGGGCAATCAATAGGTTGCCTGAATCCCATAATGCCGTACTGCGATATGGAGGAATCCCGAAACAATATGGACAATAGATGAACAGTTTGTTTAATTTGGAATTCAGAGATCCATCCGTGATGCCACAACAAAAGATAATTGAAGAGAAATAAATTATTGATGGTTAGGAGACCGCCATTAAATGTTAATTTTCATTACACATCAAGTGTATAAAAGGGTAAAAAGGAAGAAAATTAAAATATTACAACTACATTTATATATTTAAGTAGTCAAAAAAAAGAGAACAGTAAAAATACCCATATGGGTAGTTGGGAAATTCAGGGCAATGCAGAAATATATAAGGAAGGGACTTAAAACTAAGAGGAATGAGAAAAGGGGAATTGAGGGAAAAAGGGAGAAGAAGAAGTAGGAAGGAAAGAGAAAAGAAAAGGAAAGGGCCCTTAGAATTTATTACATATATTTAACTTCATCCTCTCTGGAATGAAAATTGCCAAATTATGATTGAACTGTAACAATATTTATACATACCCTATGTCATTTTATTCTTATTGTGTAAATGTTGAATGTTTAATTTATGCTTTCTTATCTGTTTGTAATAATGCATGTAAAAGAAAAGAAAAAAAGGGGAGAAAAGAAAGGGAAACTTTTCAATAAAGATTATAAAAAAAAAAAAAACCCATATTTTTGAAGTTATATATTATATATTTCATAAATATATATAAAAAAATGTATAGATTTTTGTTACTGCTCCATCTTTTTCCCTCTCTTGCACACTTCTCACTTGATCTGTGAACCAAATTGCAGGAAAATGAGTCTATCAGTGCTCATCTAAACGGGTGTCCCCAAAACGAACACACAGACAAACTTTATCATAACTGAAACGTCCCATGGATGAATCTTGATTCAGCCAACCCAAATTTAGTTTTATACTCATGAGAGAAGACTATACTACAAACCAGAAGATAATTAAGACAATGGCAAGTCAGTGGTGGTTAATGGATACAACAAGAGAGAAGAAGACAAACCAATGGAAACGTTTTGAGTTTTTATTTTGTTCTTTTTTACGAAGCTGGCCAGTGTAGAATAATTCATATTTCACAATCATGTTTAACAAGCGTTTATATAGATGTATAGGATCAGAGTCACATGATGGAAATCAGGAGGTAATTAAGCATTTATAGACTTGGCAGACAAGAGAGACCAGGACAAATCACTTCTTCACAGCATAAATCTGATTAAACATGAATGACAAGCAGCAAATAATAAAGAATCGTAATTGGAAGTAGCATTTCTGAATATGTTTAAATGTACCCAATTACAAGTTCACCGTAAAAAAATAAATGACAAAGGTGATGCTGTTACAGAAAAGACGAAATCTTCAGATAATTAAATATAGTTATATCCAAAGAGAAATCATTGTGTTTGTGTTACAGAACAAATGCATTTATGCTCAGCTGGGAATTTGTATTATCATGTTACTATACAATATAAAAGTAAACCACATGAAGTATAGCGTTTAAAGAAATGTGCAAAGCCACTAAAAACAATAAAAAAATAAATATAGAATAAAAAATAAAGGTCATTCCCTGTAGGACGTAATTACTACTATAATGGAGAGGTTGACGTGTATGAGAATTGGTCAGATTCCATAAATTGTCCTTCCCTTTGTCGGCCCATACTGTCTTTCACTGCACTCGCATTCTGTCTTCCCACAGTTTTTTTCCTGTTTCCCCATTTCTCCCCAACATCTGAAGCATGGCCAAATGTTCATTGATCATTGCTGTATAGTAAGTGGCAGTACTTGCTGTGAGAGCAAGGAGCCGAGTGACGAAGCAAAGTCAGATCTCCACCTCTGCATCATCACAGAAAGTCTCATCATGTTGGATTTACTTTGCTGAACTGAAAGTCCGACACTGCACAGGAACAGTGATTAATGTAGACAGGAGTCAGTTTGAGCTCAGAGCCCTAGGTGGCCACCTAAAACCTCATAATGGGTAATCCAGCTATGATTAGTATTTATCTGTGTAGCCATAGGGCAAGCCTATGTATTGTACAAGCACAGTCATTCTTGCAAACATCTAGATATATTTAAAACTGTTTCTCATCCACGCTCGCTCTTGGTATCTCTCTCCCTCTCCTCTACTTTGAACCTTCCCACATTTATTCTCAATATTGTATTCTTTTCATATCACTTTCTGCAAAATTCCACAACATATATTTCTCAACCCTGGAGTTTACATTTTATGATGATAAATGCCTCCCTTTAGTTAAACTCTCTGCCTCGTAACAGTAGAACTGTATACATTTTCGCCTGAACTTAAAACCATCCACACTAGCAATGGAGGACTTGTGGAGGAGGGGAGGGGTCTTAATTGCTCTCTTCGGCTTTAACCGCCCATTGATTTATTCCTCTTTATTTCTCTTTCTAGTTTTGAAGAGGTTTTCTTCTCCCTCTCACTTTCTCCATTTTCATTTTCCGCCCAGTGCAACAAAGGCATCTGATGTGAGAAGTTTTCTATTAAATGTATTTTGTTCAGACTAGGATAACATCGAGGGGAAATGTTCTCTAAGCACAATATAAAATTACCATAATTCATTTAGATCTTGGAGAATAAATCGATACGTTCTACAAGTTACTGTACACTGTGTTATTAATGCTACTGCCAACTCGCAGACGGATCTGTTGGTCAGGGAAGAAATTGCAAAACACATTACCAATCTGATGATCACAGGAAGTAACTTGTGTCCGTCAAATATTGTTTTCTTGGTGGGTTGAAGCTCTTTATACACCTCATACCCTTTGCTGCTCCCATTTTAGAAATGTATCTGGAGGTAAAAGGATAAGAGAGTGGGTGAGTTATAGAGTAGCACCTATTAACACGGGAGCATTAAGCAAGTTTATTCTCTTGACTGAGATCCATGAAATTACTTGCTGACAAAGAGAGACAAGCCATTTTGTTCATCACATGCTGTGTTCTGATTTTTTTTTTTAAACTGACATTTTGATTCTAGATCCATTAAAGATTGACTATAAAGGTACCCTCTCCTAACAAGTTCAGACAACACAATGGTCTGTTCCTATTAATCTTATTTCACCATCAAAGATTCTCCCTTTTGGCAAAACCTGAAAGTATGGAGCACTTCAAGGGATAGCTGCAGGTTCACTCGACATTATTTATTAATATTGAATTCTCCGAGGAAATTTAGAAGTGTTCCCATGCATAATAATAAAACGAACCATTATTAATGTTCAATATTACTAAATCCAACAGTTATTATCCACTTACTCATGATGTTAGGTCGAAGCAAAGGTAACAGAGAATCTTTGATAGAACAGAGTCAGAGAGGTATTCCCTCCGTTGGAGGTCAGACATAGATTCTACTCTTACCTAAAAAAAAATGCATATGAATTATATTAATATACTGTGAGGTAGCTGGAGTTGTTAAACATCAGATTCTAATTTAGATTCTTAAATGATATAAGTATTCTCTGTTAAATGTTAACTTTAATCGTTGCATTGTTAAATCAACGCTAGTTATGTACCTTTAAAGGACAATGCTATTATAGTGCTGTAACAGTGTATACATGGTTATAATGAAGATATTATTACTGAGCAAGGCACACGAGATTTAAGAGGTATTTATGGTAGGAAGGGACTTTGGGTGTGCCTACCTTAAAGCGACAATTGACTGTTATAACCATTGATTTCATTGAAGCAACGTGTAAATTCAAAACATTTATCTTTCTTTAACCTTAGTCACTCCTAACCCAAGAACACACTGTAATCATACTATCTGCCCCCAACCTTAGTCCTGGTGAAAGCAATTAAAGGACCAGTAAAGTCACCCAAACCACTTCATTTCAATGAAGGGGTCTGGGTGCATTGATCCTGTTATTTTTATCCTGAAATGTAAAACACTGATATTTTGACGATATTGCAGGATTTACAATGCAGGGCTAGACTCACTTCTAGTGGCGGTCTTCCAGACAGCCACTAGAGTCATTTTTGCAACAAGAACATTCAATCATGTGACCAAATGCAGGCAAGCATTGAGTTCAATAGTTTTGTATGAGAAACATACAAGCACACTGTACAAGCACACCTCGCCCTCAATGGTTCTATATGAAAATCGTATTGGAGTCCAAGCTGTGATGACCAAGCAGAAGTCTGAGTGAGCAGCAGCACTGAGAGAGTTTCAGTTCTGGGGAAAAAAAAAAAAACTTTATTCTTTATTTTTTTCAGGTGAAAAATAAAGGGAGCATTAAATCTAAACATGCACTAGGACAGAGTTATAAATACAGGTTTGAATATGCTGTATAATAATGCTATATTTCTTTAAACCAATCTAGGTATTTAAGGTTGTGCAACGATTTTAAATACAGCACCGTTTCAACATCACTGAAATAGATATTGGTATTTAAAACTCACCATTTGGGCAGGGAATTTTTAAATCTAAACTTAAATGAGAGAACTTCTTAAAAAAAAAAAAAAAAAAGGAAATTGTGCTAAATTGGTAATAGTGAAAACAAGATATAGCATTGAATCTCTTCCCAGTTCATACCCTGACAAAGTTATACCGCCATTCTATTTTCATTTCCCATAGCGTCTTTACAGCGATGAAGGATGTATCATTGCTCTGTTCTATGGTTTCAGAGACATCATGTATGAAATTAAGCCCTGTGTTCCTTCCCTGCTGCTCACTCCAGGAAAATGTGCTATACATCACTGATCAATGCGTCGTTTCCATCCTCTGCATTTAAAGGGTTAAGTCAGCTTTGTGGCAGGAGAACCTGGCAGGGGGTGTAAACTCTCTTTAATGTACACAACGCTTCAGAGAAGAAAAATGAGCAAACTGTATTTAAATTACAGAAATTCAAGCCTTGCTTATCTATACACTGATGCCGACTGCCTATAGCCAAACCATGTAACTAAGACATCAAATCTGAAATATTAGAAAATGTTATCATGAATAAATAGTCTGGATGGTTGGATAGTTGATATGAATATATAACAGGCGCCTGGTCTAAAGGAACACTGTATGTCCTAATCAAGAGACGTGTAGTCTAGAAAAGAGTTGACGAGGTTTCTCTTTAACAGACACTCAGGTTAGCAGGTAGTTGGTCATTTTAGTTGATGGATAAACAGACCAAAGTGGGACTTAGAGTAAGGAGGATTGATGAGAACACAGCAGCATTTATATATACTATTGGCATTATTTACTAAACTGGGAAATGTGTGCAAGTGACATGAGGAATGTACTTTTCGGTCAAGAATATCTGCCATTTTTTTCCAATCTAACATTTTTTTTGCAAAAAGTTGCAATTGCCTTATAAATTCTTCACAATTCTTGGCTTAATGAACATTAAGTTTGAAAAAAAAACAACGTGGCATTGGTATTGTGAAACAAAAAAACAGAATATATATATATATATTTTTAAATAAAAAACAAAACAAAACATGATACCAGATCATTACATATGAGTTCAATAAATATGAGTAAAGTAATGTTGTGAAAGAAACATTTGTAAAATTAGTGATTTAAGCTAAGTCTTACTTTCAAAGTAATATCATTATTTACTAAGTGATGTAAACACCCATAAAACAGTAGATTATTGGGCAAAACTTGCAAGAGTGAGCAACGTGAGCATTTACATGCCCTACCCTACCGACATGAATAAATATATATAGTGTGGGTAATTTTTATTCTGAATTGTAGATCTCTATGAAAGTCATGGACAATAAATAGTTATACATCATTATTTTACATTATTCTTTTACCACCCCCACTGATCTCTAAAGCAGAAGAGTGATAGGTAAAGTAATTTATAATTAGTAGGGGAGGAATTTGAGTTGTTTGGAGACACGTTGTATTGGGGAAGAGGTATTATCCTACCACCCCCCTGCATATTGGCTAGCTATAGATTGAACAATTTGCTAGGCTTAATTGGCTAATGTTTGTGTCTTGTTTAATCTTATCCAGTAAATAAGGAATCTAATATATATGTTTTGGGTTTTTTCCATTTGATTGTAAAAACATACACTATTAGAGTAACAATATGATTATCTAAAACACCATGGGCTCAATTTAATATTGTTGGATACGCTTGTCAAATGATTCCATATTTGTGTAAATGTATAAACATTTAGAATCGTTTTAATATTAAAATATAAAAAAAGACACTGCATATTCATATATGTTATCAAACTTGAAATCATTTAAAAAGATTATCTACAAATATTACGTCTATGCCCACATTAGTGTGTGGAAGATAGTTATGATAAACAGGAGCAGCCATTACTGCATTAAAATTGGTGGTACCCAATGTAGTGCTTCTATTCATTATCACTTTTAAAGAAATGTGGTTACCCTAAAACAGGGGTGCCAAAAAGGTAGATACCCAAATGTTGTAGAACTACAACTCCCATAATATTTTTAGAATGCCTTTAGAATGACAAAGCATCTAGTTTAAAAAAATCTGGGCAGCGACCTATTTGGCACCCCTACCGTAAAGGAAGCACCAGTACCAGAGGAACACAATGAAATATGTAGGGGCAAATAAGTTATTGTATCCTCTTTTTTCATGTTGTGTGAGTAAGGAATGTGATTTCTCTCTCCATATGAGTTAGCTGACGAATTTGGGGCGTGTGAAAAGTGTATACAAGGTGCAGGTATGGAACCCATTGACCGTGAGTAAGGTACATATTATCTACTGCTTGAGACCGTCACAGATTCTCCTGTTAGTGTTCAGCTTTTAGACGGCAGGTTTAATGCTAGACGTCCCTGCGGTTTATAATTATGAATTTGACAAGTTCATGTGTTTGCTGTTAATTATTATAATTAGCTTTCTCTTCGCACAGACGCATCCGTTTAACAACAATATTAGCAGCAGGAGGAGACCCTGTGATGGATTCTGGATGATAAGAGAGCGGTGGGGCCTTTTAGATCATCTGGTTCTGATTTAACCCCCTCAGTTTACTTTGCTACCTAACTTCTCACAGTACCACAGCAATTGTATCAGTCTGTATTTCATCACAGGGTTATTATTTAGATTGAACTTAATGCATTACCCCCTCTTGCTATAAATTTCTTCTCTGCATATTAATATATCAGTCTTTTGCAGTTAATTATAGTATTTCATGTTATTATATGTCTCCCTATTATATCATATCTCAGTATGTAAATTTATTTCTATGCTTGTAATAGTTCAGTGTCACTCAGTATACCAGTTAATCACCCTGTAGGTTATTTTTATCACTGTTTCAATTTCATTGAAATATTTATGAAGATCAGAAAGTGTTCTATAAACCCACATTTTAATGGGTACATGACGATACGGACATTAGTTTTTAATACATGCAGAAGGTAGATAGAAAATGCTACAAAACAATCAAAATAATCAAAAATATCGAGAAAGAAGATATTTCAGACCAATGTCTTTATTAAATTAGAGCCGACCTTCTTTGGCCTCAATATAATTAGAATATTATTGGCAGTTTATCAGCTCCCGATAAGCCTTCGATTACTTACCATTGATTTAAATCCCGCTGTTAAAAGGCTTATTGGAAGCCGATAAAAATCATTCCTAATACTGAATGCAAATCCTATATTTTAGAATTAAATTATAAGCTTTGAAGATTCAATTCTATGTAACCTTTTTCTCCCTGCAGCCCCCGCGCCGGAACAGAAGGTGGTGGTTTTAATTTTTAACCACCAATCAGAACGCTCTGGGAGGCAAATCTCACTTATCTAAAATTATCTAGCAAATTTGAGTCTTGCCTGTCAAAGCGCTCTGATTGGTTGGCGTGTAAACCAACAAATCAGAGCGCTCTGACAGATACGTCTCACTTTTCTCAAGATTTGTGTGGGAATAGCTAGTAATGCTGGCAACAAGCAAATAGAGGGAAAGAAAATATTAACACCTTTTGGTTGACAAATTCGATAAGGCCAATAGATAGATAGATAGATAGATAGACATACAGATATAGACAGACACACAGACAGACAGATATTGACAGACAGACAGATAAATAGATAGATAGATAGATAGATAGATAGACAGACAGACAAACAGACAGATATATATATATATACACACAGACCGACAGACAGATAGATAGATAGATAGATAGATAGATAGATAGATAGACAGACAGATACATAGATAGATAGATAGATAGATAATCACTAGTACATTTCAGAAACCGATACATGTTGCAAAGTCATGAACATCATAGTAAGACTGATATTAAATCAAAGGGAAGATATATCATTGAAGAGATATTAAATCACTTGGAAAATATTAAATCACTGGAGACATAGTAAAAAAATGTGGTAGTTATTAAATCACTGTAGAGTTATTACATAGAGGACGCTACATTATATCATTGAGCAGTTATTAAATCACAAGATAGATATTAAATCATCTTGGAGATATTTAATCCACTGGACATAGTCACGTTGAGATACAGTCCTTGTATTTTTTGGAATAAAAACATTAAAGAAAATTAAAAACAAACACAAGCATAAAAAGTAGGCAAAAAAAAAATCAACTAAACAGAAAGTGAATAACATAGTAAAATACATCTGTCCAAACATAAACAAAAAACGTTTGAAAACGTTTTCTAACAGATTGTGCTCATTTGAAAAGCTGATCCAAAGATATTGAATTAAGGTGTATATCTGAGGCCTCCACAAAAAAAAAAAAAAAAAAGACAATACTATCTTCAAATGGTGCATACTGTTATGTCCAGGTTACTATAGCTAATCCAACATGCTCTTGTTACAAGTTTCCCAACAAACACACACACACACACACAAACACACACACACACACTCTCTCTCTTAAAATAAAAACAAAAAAAATCAGTGTCTTCTTGGCTTTAATTGGACTGTCTATGCTTTCAGTAAAACTGAGAGGAACTTTGAGTACTGTTAGGTGACAAACTCTATAAATAATTATTTATGTAGTTATTATTACTCTAAAATAATAGCACTTAGAACATAATGTGCTGACTTCAGAACATTAGAATACAGTCTATTGCCATTTGTGTGTTCCCTGCTGAGCAACGGGAATTTTCTAGCATTAAAATGTCCACTTTGAGTAAATATGGATATGTGTAAACATTGGCAGGAAGTTCTATTTTGTGAGAGAACTTTTATAGGAGAGAAAAAAAAGGTGGAAATGGCATTATTTATATTCTCGGCTGATGGCTTTTGGATAAAATAAGAAGGCTACATTTTAATAAATACATTTTAATTTCCTAGAAACGCTATAGGGAGAAAATTTGATTTTTAAAATAGTTTGAACCAATCACAGACAATGTTATTAACTAACTTGAATTGGAGAAAGCTAAAAATCCAAATTGCAACATTTAGCCTATAATAGCCAGACTGTGACTGTAGTGAAATACAATATGAGTGGATCAAAGGAACGTACGTATATAGATTGTGTCCGAAAAAACCAAAAACCTACCTAAAGTGAATTAAAAAAAAAACAACAATATCATAAATTATTATAACTCCACTATAACGGCAACGTTAAATAAATGCATTTTTTTAAATTCAGGCTTATTCACTAAAGTGATACTTCAACGTAAATTTAAAATTTAAGGCCTACGAAGTCAAACTGGAAGATTGACTGACTTGAAAAACGAACTTTTTTGCATTTTGGCAAATTTTACCTTAAATTTCAAATTCACTATGAATTTACTTTGAAACCTACCTCTAGTTTATAACCCTGATTGTCTTCATGTTTATAGATACAACATTCATTGGAATACTGACAGAGACTTAAATGATTAAAGACTTAAGTGCTTAAAGGGATACTCCACTGCCGGAATACACATTAATGTGCATGCATTTAATTATCAATTTTTTCACAAGAATTGTATCTAAAAACAGCTTGCACAACCTGCAACTTTCTTGTCTGAAGTTTTTGCAAGTCCTCCCCTTCTAACCCCACCCAGACTTTCTGTGACTGTCCAATCACAGACTTCCCAATGTATCTCAATTATAAATCTTTGCAAAGTAGGTGCTCTGAGCAATTGCTGCCTATTTAGTTTAGCTCCACTGAGCTAATGAATCCAGGAATTAAATTTACTTCTGAAAGTGAAGTGGGTGTACCCATTTTAATTTATTAAAGTGTAAATTTCTCTTGAAATCTGTACTTCATGCAAAATGGAAAACAGTTATAAGCAGACAGTCACACCCACTTGGTTACAGGCAGGCATACACTCACGCACGCGGCTAGGCACACATACACTCAGTTAAAGGCAGACAGTCACACACACAGTTGAAGTCACACATACAGGCACAGGTACAGACAAAGGCACAGCTACAGCCACACACACAGTTACAGTGACACACAGGAAGACAGTCACACACACACACACAGGCAGAACGTCACACAAAGTCACACACAGGCAGACAGTCACACACACATACAGTCACACACCCACACACACACACACACACACAGGCTGGCAGTCACACACATAGACAGACAGTCACACACACACACACACACACACACACACAGGCAGACAGTCACACACATACACTTACCTCCTTCCATTATGACTGGAATGGGGGAGTGGAGGCAGTGCAGCTCAAGTGATTGGTGAAGCAGGGACTCCTTCCTGCTTCCCCCTTCCTGTGCAGCAGTTACCAGGAGCTTCTGGGAGCTTTTAGCTCCGCCTACTCAGCCATTTAACCCCACCTCCGCCACTCGCAAGCAATCGAGTAAGCTCCGCCCACACCCTATTTACTTTTATAATCCCGGGCGTAGAATAATTAATCCTCCACCCAGGTATTTAGCTCCCCCTGCACCCCTATCACCCGGCCATGTGCAGGCTGTTACCTTTATTAAGATATTACAGTTGGTCTGGATGTCATGCATGGAGATGTCTTCACCAATGACAACAGAGATGCCTGTGTCTTTAACAGTGTGATGTTAGTCTGTCCAACTGTGAGCAATCAGATGAGTCAAAAGAGTTTATACGTATATAAGAAATGGTCATTATATCACAAGTCTCCTGGTTAACTGTAACTTGTGTGGACTTTCTTAATTTCATAAAATGATAAATAAAGATGAGCTGAGTAAAATATAACTCACATTTAGGTATAACTCTAACTCCTGGGCAAGGTAGAAGCCAAAATTATACATTTTTACACACATTTTTTAAATGTATTTATTTATTTTACCAAATTAAGAACATACACAGGATCGGAGATGATAGTCATGTAATGCACACTAATGTTTAATTGGAGGGACACCTTGGCTATTTTGAATATGGCAGAATTTTTTACATAATATAACCATAATAATTGTATTCTGATACAGGTCTTTGTTACCAAAATGTAACCATATCTTTTTTTCTGCAGTGCGGAACTAATATAACTTCAAACTCCGTAGAGGAATACTGCATTGCTGGAGTTTTTGTGGAATCTTGAATAAATGAGAGTTTTGTCATCTAGTATAAAATTAATAACGATGCACAGATTAAGAAAA
Organism: Pelobates fuscus; assembly: GCF_036172605.1. Lineage (NCBI taxonomy): Eukaryota > Metazoa > Chordata > Amphibia > Anura > Pelobatidae > Pelobates > Pelobates fuscus. Next base: position 123,750,784 of record NC_086327.1, on the reverse strand, counting down.
TAATGCTTTTGGATTTACAATAAAAACAGCAATATTAGAAATGGGTATCGTTGTAAAAGAAACAGACTGATGTCATGAATTGCCTTTCTCAAGCCGTCTCAAGCTGAAACAACTTTTGAGATCATTGCCTCGCAGTCAGCTTGCAAGGGTCAAAAGGATAATATTTGATCTACAGGAGTCATACACTAGACTAAATGAAACACTACATAGATTTGCTAATAAGGGATGACCAAGACATGACAAATATGTTAATGAAACAGGAGGAAGGAAATAGTTTGGATCTTGAAGAAAGAAAATGTTTCACATTATGTGGATACATCACAGCACACTATATACGAATACCACAAATTATATCATATTTATGGTATACTCTAGCCAATCAGCTGTAGATCAGAACCTTGGGAGAATGGTAGACTACCAGAAAGAAAAAATAATTTGAGCTCTGTTAGGAAATGCAATATATATATATATATTGGGTACTGCAATCCTTTTTCTGTCAATGTGGGCTAGTCCGACCAAACATTTATTATTTCATAGGAACACATTTAAGGAAACCATTTGCCATGAGGACACCTCTAAATTGGAGCTGATACTGAAGGAGTTAAGGGAAGTATAACAGCGGCAAATAACATCAGCAACAATATTATAGAACGCGGACAGTGCTTAAAAACTGACCACAGATAAAAAAGATTGAGAGAAGGACTAATAGACCAATCGAAGAGCCTCAGAGTATAAGTGGTCCTCTTCACATTAACATTTATTGCTATTTTTCTTTTCTATTTGGGAAAAAAAATATATATTTCTTTTCCAATATAGTTATAAATGTAAAGGTTTCAGTAGTTGGACAGAAGAAAACACATTTGAAAGGATATTATTGTGATTCAGTAGGCTGTGTTAACAGGTTTTGATTTGTGCTGAGAAGATATTCTTTGGAGCGAGTGTGCGGATAGAATGGCTTCCTGGAGAAAGCTGAAAAAAAGCAATATAACGTTAAATATCTACCTGTCGGCAAAAGTGAAATCTAGGCATTCGCTATCATCCGCAATGTAACTGGCTATAGTACAAATATAAATATACATTCCTATTGCAATTACATTTATAAAAAGTCAAATAATCATGGACAGATGAATTACCTACTATGCAAGAGGCATTTACATGGCCCCGGGACTTAATCAATCCCCTTCTTTCACAGGCTGGACCTTGGGCTAGTGGTGACCAGCTGGGACTTTGTACATATAGATAAAGGTCAGGGGTAGGCAACCTTCAGCATTCCAGGTGTTGTGGACCACTTTTCCCATAATGTTCCTACAGCTATAATGCTGGCAAATCATCAGGAGAGATGTAGTCCATAACATCTGGCGTGCTAAAGGTTTCCTACCCTGATATAGGAATTTGGCAGCAGTATCATAGCCAGGGTATGGCAGGTGTGGCACATAAAATGCGTGTCACTCGAAGAAGGTGCCACTGAGCAATGGCTAGGCAGGCAGTTTTTTGGGGGGGGTTTCTAGCCGTGCCATGGGCAAAGAGCATGAAGACTCAGAGGCTATGCACTACTGTGATACTAAGCTCAACTCACAGTGAGGAACATCTGAACGTATCATCTGATTGCTCAGTAAATTTTGACATGGCTGTAGCAAGGGTAATAGGGGGGAAAATAGCACCGGAAGCCGGAGTAGAGGGCGCCGCAGGGCTGACCTTGATTGGGAAGAAGGTATTTCTTCCTGTTTACCTTCTGTGTGTGGAATGGTTTCCAGGCAGCAGACGCCAGTACACTACTGAGCACCCGCTGCCTTGTAACTGTTCTGCGCGTAGATGGGAAGCAGGAAATAGTCCCTGCTTCTCCAACACTAGACACCAGGGACCCTGGGCTCCTCTCCTCCTGGCAATTCCCTTACAGTGGAGCAGTACGAGAAGCATCAAGAGTGCAATTTCTTTTACTTGCCATATTAGATACTCCACTGTTTGACAGAGCGCTGGGAAGGAACGCAGAAACCTCAGCAGTTTACTGGAATGGAGTAGGGGACAAGATATTGATAAACAGGCTTACACTTCCAGAAACGACCTACAAACAACAATGATGCGAACCTAAAGTTTAAACGGATCTCTTGCAAAGTCCTACTGCAGATGGAGGTCTTATATGTTGTCAGTATGATGCCAATACGTTTCATGCTTCATTTCTGCAGTGGTGGTTTGACATCACCCAGCCTAGTAGCATAATTTTATGACATTGCCTTCTTTAAAACAATATGGCTTCATGAACTCATCAAATAGCATCTATGATGTCATTGAGGCCTCAGTCAAAATTGGAATTGCAGTCTAGACTGAGAGGGGCGACATTATAGGATTATCAAGTTATTATCAAGACCTCTTTAGCAAGTTAAATGGATACACATAGAAAAGAAATGAGAGAGAAATAAGAGTAGGAACATAAATGTAAAGGCAATAGACAAAGGACATATATATATTTTTTTATGGTATGGAAGGAGTGGAGCACTCGTATTCTGAAAGCTTTTAGTAAGTTAGCACAAATGCAGGCATTTGAAAAGTAGACTGAACAAGAAAAATCAAGAGACTAGGTACAAACACCTCAATGAAATTATAAACTGAAACATGTTTAGTCAAATTCAATGTTAAATTAAAAGACCACTTCGGATACCACAATGACTTCATTGGAATTAAGTTGTCATGGTTCCTGGACTGTCTCCTTAATGTAACTTAAATAAAATATGCAGTAAAAAAAAAATAATGGATATTGTGTGTAAACAGAGCCATCTGCAGTATATACTGTAACTTTAAAAGATGTACAGCAGGTACAGAGAGAAGAAGAACTGGCCATAGTTAGGTTAGGGGTTCAAGGGCCGGATGCATTAGGAGATGGAGATTTGTAGCTTAGAATAACACGTTTATGAGAATAAAATATTGAAATATACATGAAAGATAATCCCAACAGGATTAGTAGATATAAAAAATGCATGAAGGCTTGAGGTTATTCCAGAAAAGGCCTGTATAAGTGGAGAGGGTAAGGCCATGTGGTCAGTAGCATGCAATAAACATCTCCTCTTGATTTGAAAGAGAAAGATCTGATGGAATGTATGTTCTGCAGCAAACACTCTGGGTGAGACGGGAGAGTTTTGTTTCAGTTCAACATGACTTTCAGAGCAGCTTAGTAAGATGTCACACAGCATTAACATTAGCTGCTGTAGTCTTACCCCTGGTCAAAGAAGATGAGAAGCAAACACTGTTTTTCTATCCATATTGAAGGTTATCAGTTCTTCATTAAAGGGGCACTATAGTCACCCAGACCACTTCAGCTCAATGAAGATGTCTGGGTGACAGGTCCCCCAGGTTTTAACCCTTCAGATGTAAACATGGCAGTTTCAGAGAAACTGCTATGCTTATATTGCAGGGTTAATCCAACCTCTAGTGGCTGTCTTCCTGACAGTTGCTAGAGGCGCCTCCGCGACACTTAATGCGAAACTCGCATTGAGCATGCAGAACGTCCATAGGAAAGCATTGAGTAATGCTTTCCTATGGGCGGTTTGAATATGCATTCGGCTCCACTCAGGAGCTGACGTCGGCGGGCGAAGAAAGGTCACCAGAGCTGAGAGAACCCGGCGCTGGATTAAGGTAAGTGGCTAATGGGGTTTTAACCCTTTCAGCCCAGCGGGAGGGGGGGCCCTCAGGGTGGGGGGGTCCCAAGGATGTCCCAAGGATGATAACCCAGGACATACTTGAAACCCAGGACATACTTGAAACCCAGGACATACTGTACTTGAATACCCAGGACATACTTGAAAATGAGAGAAATCTCAATGTATCTTTCCTGGTAAAATATTTTATAAATAAATAAACATTTTATAAATAAAATATAGTGTCAGGAAAACGAGTTTGTTTTCCTGACAATATAGTGATCCTTTAAAACTTGTCAGATACTAGAATTGTGCATTGATGCTTTCAGCTGGTACGAACGAATTAAGTTCCTCTTCATCTATGCCCAAATGAATTGATTCATTCGCAATTTACCCCTTGGAGTCTAATAAATTGAGCAAGACTCCACAGGTAAATCCTGGATGGATCGATTAATTCACGTGTAGATTAAAAAGAATTTCATTAATTTAAAAAAAAAAATTTTAATGTCAATAATATTTATTTAATTCAAAGACTCTGTAAAAAAAAACAAAAAAAAACAAACAAACAGTGAGTTCTCTCTTGAGAAGCTGATACAGCACGGTTGTATAAAACCAATTCCGGCTCTTTCTACTCCCTGATCCGCCGTTTCTGATGTATATAGTTACGCGTTTCAACCCTGCTCCTGGGGTTCATCCCACTTTACGCTTTCTATGTCTGTCTGCAAATAGTATAGTGTGTTTTTTTTTTTTTTAATTATTCTTTATTTTTGTTGTGCAGGTAAGTACAGAGCATAGTCATGCGCCACAACAGCGTACTTTTACATATAAACATAGATAGGTTAAACAGTGGCATGGAAAACTTGCACATTTTTGTTTTAAAGGCATAGTAAGCTAGGCAGATATGTCTAAACGATAATCTATTAGAGAACGAACAAGCTTGCAGCATCCTGACTTCGTTGGTCCTCAGAGTTTCACATAAGAAAGAAAACAGTGATATGGTATCAACATTTGTGCCCTTCTGCGATGCTGTGTCGTTATGACTATTGTGTTAAGTAATAACTGGTTAGCTCTCAGTGTATCTTAGTGTTTCAAAGAGCTGTCTGGTTTTCATATTGTAAGCTATCACTCAGCTGAAATGCCCCTAACATAACAATTGTAATTAAGGTGAGTATTCCCAGGATAAGCACCTCAGGCCTGGGATGTGAACATGTATGTACGTAGCGGGGAATGTGGTGCGACTAAGAGTAAGGAGACTACCCCAATTCTCCCCCCAATAATGACAAAAAACGAATATTGGATGAAACAGGCCACAGCATTTATTAAACTTACAACTGTAGGACTCATCCGAACTTTATTCTTTTTCTTTAATTCAAATATAAATAAACATATAAATATATACATATACATACCATAATTGACATATAAATTACACTTATTGCCCTACAGCCTCCAACTTAAATAACCGTCCTTGCCAACAAACTTAACCAGGTGCCTATGCACCAAAACTTTACCCACTGGTGTCTCGCCTCCCCCCTCGTCCAAACCAAAAATTCCCATCATCTTAAATGCTCTACCACCAGCCGGCTTTTTGCTCGGTGGGCACGTCCTATTCGGTAACTTAAAAGTTTAACTTACAGAGCAGGGGAGGTTGAGACCCACCATGTCCATCTCCTGACATTCCATCTGGTCCCCAACCCTGTTGGCAAGGACACGCTCCCCGCTAGCTGTGACGGAACAAAAACAGAAAATTAGGGTGGGTGGGAGGGAAGATGTTTGCTGGACAGAATCCCAAAAGGCACTGTGGTAAGATGATCCCTGCCCCACTACAAACCCATAACCACTCCCCTAAAACACATATACCCCACACTCATACATGTGCCCTTGTCCGTTTAGCTGTGCTGACTCCCCAGGGCCTGGTCATAGTATAGGATCCTAGATTTTCTAGCATCCTGTGATAGTAATGTGAGTGTAAATGTTACTTGTAGAGGACATGCTAAGCAAATGTAACTTGACAATGCTTTATGTACAGGTTTGGGGATGTTTTAACACTGACAAAATGCAGGCTGAACATGTCAGATCTAAATAAACGATTTGCTGCGAATTACATTGCTGAATCAAGAGAATTGCATGAGCGAGTAGCACATTGTATATAGTGAAGGAGTAGAACGGAGCCGGTTAATGTGAAGACCTAGCATAAGAAAACATTAATAGGTTATCGATTAACGTAAGTGGTTTAGTCTGAAATGCATATTCCTATTATAAACAATGAAATGTATGCTAAAGTGTGTAACTCATGTTCTGGTATAATGCTAAGGTGTGTGGGTACTAGGCTCCATATGCGTGTACAAGTAGGAGCTATGCATAGAGCTGTCGGCATGTGGTATGGCATGTGAGAGGAAAATCAAACATTGCATATCGTTGAGCCTGCTGGGACACGTTAGTGGAGTACATGTGAGAGGAGGCAGTGTGTGTCCTGTGGAGTGTACTCCTTAGGTTCTGGTACGGTGAACAAAAAAAATTAAATAAATAAAAAATAAATGAATGCAGCAAGCACGTAAACCATTTGAAACCAAGCAAACAAAATAATCATAAAGTCCCCTGGGGTCCCCCAGGCATGAGTCCCGTTTCGTTTAAGCCGGCACATAGTGAGATAAAAGAGTGATAGAGGAGTGTGCCCCCTAGATTGTGAGTTACTGCCCTGCCTTTACGAGCTATGTGGGGTCTCCCCGCGCGGGTTACCAGTGCCCCGATTCACCCTGGATGTTCACCCTATACCTCGTTGGGGTTGCAGATGTCTGTGGTGTTGTGTGGTGTGGTCAGATGGATATTAGTGCAGGTCAGTGGTGGTGGCTACCTGAATAACTGCCTGATGTATCCGGGGGCCAGTCCTGCAAAATTGGTCCAGGTTCAACCTACGCCTGTGCTCGGGATCCCATTGAAGCAGCTGTGGGGCGGTAGAAGGCAGGGGCAAAGATCAGCGTCCCTCCAGCCCCAGGCTCTCCAGAGAGCTCGCATCTCAGCTCCACGTATTTGGTAGCTTGTGTTGGAGTCCGTATCCTTCCCAGGTCGGGGATAGCTAGAGCTCCTGGTGTTTCTACGCCGCCTGCGACGTCGGAGCCGCCGCTTATGTGGACGATGCCGGGAGTGTGCCTCCCTGTGGGCTCTCATCCCAGGTGGGCTCTCATCCCAGGTGGGCCAGTGTATGCTGGTTCTTGCTGAGATGTGGTAGTTGCGCCCTGAGGGGGCCTGCTTGCTCCCCGCTCCTCTCCACGCCGCTCACTACTCCAGCCCTGGATCAGCCCAGCCAGAGTGTCTTGTTGAATCTGCACTTTGATGGGCAGCTGCCCGGTTGAGAGTCCTTCTGCACCTTTGGCAGGTGAGTGGCTTTGTGTGGGCAGGGGAGAGCATCTTAGTCTCATCTCCAGACGGAGCCAAAAGGCTGCAAAGATGGCGTTGATACTGTCTAGTGTAGCGCGTGGCTGCGCTTCTGCAGGAGGCCCATGTGAGTGCTCCGTCATGCCAGGAGTAGTGAGTTGCCGATGCGGTCGTTGCTTTAGAGTATGCGAGCGGCCTCCTGGGACCGGGATAACCCCCTCCGGTCCATAGGGGGGAGGACAAGGGCCCGCAGTCAGCCTTCCAGCCTCGTTGAGCAGTGGGAGAGCGGCCGTCTCTCCCGCGTCTGCCTTGCTTGTAGGCCTTATAGTACAGTTGGGGGGTTCTCGCTGGTAAGTCTGCATGTGTGGTACCGTTAGATGTCCCTTAGTGTCACCGTTTGCTTGGCAGCCTTATATGTTGAGTATAGACAATTTTAGAGCAGTTATGCCACAATCTTTGCCTCCGCTAGCAGGAGCTGCTCTGCTTAGTGTCTGCTCAGCTCGGCGGTCAGGCCCCGAATTTGATTCATTTGTGTCAACTGAAAAGCATTAATGCACATTTCTATTCTAAATCTAAACATAGTTTATAATTTACACACCGAGACAGATTTATATTGTTACCAAAAGAATTCCAAATCAGAATGGAATATGGAATTCGTCATGTCCTGTGATGTTTGCAAATAGCAATCTTTCCACAATTCCCAAGCGACGTGTGTATAAGCTACTGTAACTGCGGGGTAACCTATCAATAACATTTCTGACTTTCAGCCAATACCATGTGAATCTCTTCAATGTTTTCACAATCCAAAAAATGTCACAGCCTTTCTCTGCCTGCAACATTGCTGAAGTTAAAAAATTGTTATCGACTAAAAGTCAAGCGTAACTTCAGAAGTCATCATTAATCACACAATTTCAGTTTTGATACTCCAAGATCTCAAGGTTAGCAATGAGGAAAAAAAATGCCTCTATCTTGGAACGATCACACCTGTTTGTCCCCCTTGTAAAATGCAATGGTGATGATAAAAGGTGGCAAGGGCTATTAACCTGTTCTCCTTCAAATTCATATTGCTATGCTCGAATATTTTATTACGCATGTTCACAGCAGCTCTTTTTGGAATGAGGTACATGTTTATTTGCTGTGCTGCAAATTTCACCATTTCATTTTGTTGTCACACATATTTGTACTTTATTTACTGTAATACAGTAAAAAGCAGCTATTAGTAAATATTTGCTAACATTCCAATTGTTAATAACTCAGGAGAGGTTTGAGTGATAGTAGATGTTTCTCAACTACATTTCCCATTGCTAACTTGGCCTCAAGTTCTGAGATATCACAGGGGACTAAGTCTGTCCAGTACTGTCGTATAGAAAGACTTGTATATGTTTTAGAATACTGTCTTCACGAATAATAATAGATTACCATGTGAAAGGTGTAAATGCTTTAAAGCGTAAATGCTTTTAGTAACATCCCGAGTGCATTTGAATTGCAATCAGTGGGAGAATAGGGTTAAAATAGGGACTTCTTCAATCTCCTAATTTGTTACCATTTCTCCTTCTCAAGGAACATTGGACAGAGGAGATAAGATGTTGGGAGCGAAGAAAGTTCTAGATAAGGTAACAATACAGATACTCCCAGAAGGCCAGCTCCCATTCACACACTTGAAGGGCAGCAGAAGAGATTTGATACTGCAATGATGCTGTGTGAGCCTCGCTTGGGACAATGAGTCTGTCAGAACAATGGAGGAGGGACACAGCCTGTAAATGTCAGTATGACACTTTGTGTCCTCCGTGTGTTACCTTGTGGCAAGTTCTGCGGATGGGCAGCGATCAACAGACGCCGCAGGGACCAATATACACAATGTAGGAAGGTTTATTTTACAAATTACTGACAGATAATGTGAGCTGTGTCCCTGCGGCTTGTCTACAGTCCGAGATTTAAACTCCAGCACAGTACCTTTTAGTATTCAGGCATCCTTAATGTGTCTAAAGTTTTGGGTTGTTTTTTTATTTTTTATTTTTCCTCAAAAGCTTGAATTAGAGCAGAGATTAGTATGTGATATTGGTTGGCAGCTTTTTCTAAAACTTAAATGTTCACTCGAAGCACCATGACAACATATTCGCTTTGCATATGTTACATTGTAAAAAGGACCTTGTCACTATCTCCATGTAAACAGTTGCTCATAACTGCATTAATATAAAAAAATAATAATAATTACAGAAGCTACAAGATTGTTCTTTCTCTCTCTGATATCAGAGTAAGAGTTTATACTACCAAATGTGTTTAAATTGCTCTGGGTGGGAGCATGTTGTGCTTCTTCAGAGTGTAAGCACAGGCCGGGGCAATGCATTAGAGCTGTGGCTCGGGAGAATCATGTGCGTAGGGGGTATCAATAACCTGATGACAGTATGCCTGCTATACACTCACACCAAAGTTTGGCTCAGCTTCTATGATGAATGGGACTGCAGCCAGAGACTGATCTCATCTTGTGGACATGGGGTAATGAGGTCAGTCCAGATCACAGGGAACAGCATGAGAGACCCCTAATTGTATAACCTCTTCCTAGTCTAGGATGGGGTTATCTGAATTTGCAGCTCACCTAAGTAAGTGAACAGGAATGTCTCTTAAAGAACAGTTACTAACAAAAGGTTGCTAGCACTGTTTGTGTGATTACATTAAAAGACAATTCTTGTATGATCCAAATATGGAGAACTGGATCCTGTAAACTTGTGACTATATTTTTCAGTATACTACATCCCAGTAGAAAGTAAATGTATTATCTATATTGTACTTAATTTAAACTACACTTCAAAGATGCCCCTGAATTGCAAAAAAAAAAGGGACATTTATGGTAACATCTGGAAATGTTTAAATTAAATTATAGTAAATGCATATTTTTCACAGAGCTTGTGGCTCATTTCCAAATTCTGCTTTCTACATCTTTAGTGAATGCAGAAGCACTAAATTGAAATGCTAACAGAATGCTTGGTTGTATAAGGAGAGGTATTAGCAGTAGAAAGGGAAGTGCTCATGCCACCGTACAGAACACTGGTGAGACCTCACTTGGAGTGTTGTACGCAGTACTGGAGACCGTATCTTCAGAAGGATATTGATACTTTAGAGAGAGTTCAGAAAAGGGCTACTAAACTGGTTCATGGATTGCAGGATAAAACTTACCAGGAGAGGTTAAAGGAGCTAAACATATATAGCTTGGAGGGAAGACGAGAAAGGGGGGGGGGGGGGGGGATATGATAAAAACCATTGAAATTCATTAAGGGGATCAGCACAGTAAAGGAGGAGACTATATTTAAAAGAAGAAAAACTACCACAACAAGAGGAGATAGTCTTAAATTAGAGGGACAAAGGTTTAAAAATAATATCAGGACAGTGAGTGCATAGAATAGCCTTCCAGCTGAAGTGGTAGAGGTTAACACAGTGAAGGAGTTTAAGCGTGGGATAGGCATAAGGCTATCCTAACCATAAGATAAGGCCAGGGACTAATGAAAGTATTTAGAAAACTGGGCAGACTAGATGGGCCGAATGGTTCTAATCTGCCGTCACATTCTATGTTTCTATGTTTTTCTGTGTCACTATGTTTCCTTTCTGTATCCTTTATTTTTCTCCTTGAGCAATGCAGTGCATTAGTTTCATATGTATCTATCTTACACCTTTTCAGTCAATGGTGGATGGTAGTCCCAGGCTATAGTAATTCCTTTAGAATTCTGTTAAAGATCCCAACTTAGTTTGCCAGTGACCTTTGATTGTCCTGTTCTTTCAAACCCATCACCAAATCCTAGGGAACCCATAGCCCAAACTCTCAGACCTTCGCCCACAAGGGTATCTGCTAAAGTGAGAATTTAAAGCAAATTCAAAGAAAATTACAAATTTGCGGCTAGATTAGTTGAACTAAAAGCATAGCTGATTTAGAGACAGTTCAGCAATTTTAACCTTAAATTTTAAATTCACTTTGAATTGTCACTTTAGTGAATATTGCAGCTAGTTTAAAAATAACTTCCTAGAGCCCAATTGTTTATGTGAGATTGTCAACTAGCCATCTAATTTGGCTCTTTAAGGCAGCCTACATTTGTCTCCACTCCAAGGGAAGGTTGGCAAGGGAGGCCGTGGCCCTATTGCTTGTCCCTGGGCCACTAGAGTAGACAGGATTATATATTACAAAAAATATATTATGCAGCAGTATTTCTTATACTATTATGGTATTCTTGCAGTATCAGTATTAAACATTTAGTCCAAAATTAGGAAAGGGAGTTGAGTGAAGTAGGAGAATGTGCTGATTTTGTCTCAAATTTGGCTAATAGTTTGTAGTTCTCCCTCAGGCCAAGTATAGCCAGTTCTTCTCGAGTCAACTCTAATCTAATACTCTAAACATACTACACTTTCTTATTATACATAATGTTTACATTTATATGTTACAAGATATATTATATACAAAATACAGAGTAAGGAACAGTGCACACACCAAAAAATACAGTTTTAAATCTTACAAGGCTACTTACAATCACCTATCTTAAGAAACAATTATAGGGATTTGGTTCCACCATATGGCCATATTGTGTTAAGCCCACCACTGTGTCACAGTATCCCAAAGTTGGTGGTTCGACACTAATCTTAACATGGGAGAAAAACATAATAACTACAATAAATGTAATAACTAAAATACATATACTTTATGGCAGCATAACTACGGAGAACTGCATATTCTGGGTGTCACCTCAATTCCGCCTTTTTTCCAAGATATTTTATATAGTACTTCTGTGTTGTTTTTATCTATACCTGTGTGTTTTTACACCCTAATTAATTTAGACTGTCAGCTTATTGGAGTAGGAATTTGCCTCTTATTTCTGTAGCCTAAAGTTGTCCTCAGTTACATTAATAATTTTTTTAACTATTGACCCCTGTAATAGAATATGTTGGTCTTGTGTGATGTCAGTCAATTTCATAATCAATCTTCCATTACCTTGACCCGTTTACGTTCAAAAATAGGTCTCCATCTTCAAAACAATAGAGGTTTTCTGTTACTTTCTCAAGGCTACTTTACACAGTTTCAGAGATCCAGAGTTACAAATATTTAGTGGCCCTAAGGTCCAGTGGTATAAACAGTAGGGACATGTGTGGTCAGAATTATGACCACACATCACTATCTCCAAACCTTAGTGAAGTTTCCTAAAGTAAGCAAAGATTATTTTTAAAAAGGACTTGGTACAAAAATCTATTTTGGAGTAAACTCCTACTACTTTAATGATTTACTTACCTGAAGTACTTTTTATAAACATAATTATATTGGTTAGTTTGGGTGTAATATTTTGAAGAACATGGGACATTTCTTTCCCACGTTGCTGAATATCAGACCAGAGGTTGGTCACCCCGTGTTTATTGAACCGTTTGGGTTAAAAGTGCGTTTCTGAGAAACACTTAAATGGAAATCTGTCAGGATTTTTTTTACTATAACATTTTTATAAACTTCTCTTTATTGATCTGAAATTCATACTTGGATGGGTTGATTGAGTTATTACAGCTGTCAAGTTCTGCCTCTTTATCACAAAAAGTTAGCGTCCTTTAGGGCTGCCTTGATTTCTAAAATCTATGGCAGTTTGTTACATGAAAGAAAATCATTAAAACAACTGTAGATTGTTCATCAAGCTATTTTACAAAAAAGTTAAACACACAATGCAGTTACATTGTCCAGTGGTCAATGGCAAATATTATTGTTCAGTGTTATGTTTCAAGGAATGTAATCTCATCCTGTTATATAATCCATGAATCCAATTTTTGCACTGGAAAAAATGTACTTGCTGTTGGAAGGGACATGATATACTTGAAGGAATCTTGGAGACAAGATGATGGTTTGAACATGCATTCCATAATCCATACCTTATATGACTTATCTTGTTCAGTAGCTATAGGTTGATTTGTTTTGGTCCTTTATTACATTTGCTGAACCTCATTGTGACCTGTAGATCTGGGTATTTGTTTTGTTAAAAAATACAATTCATCTGAATTTGGGCCAATCAGGCCAAATTCATCTGAAAACTAGCTGAATCATAAACCAAAGGAATCACACAATGTTTAATGAGCATGTTTGTTTGTTTCAGAATTGTCCATGGTGCCAAAAAACACATAGCTACTTGATGGTAAAAAGCATGATTGATGGCTAGGGGACAGACTGTTGTTTTTTTTTTTCGCAGATCAAGGGAGAAGTGATCAATGGTAGGGGAAAAAAGGAAGAACAGTTACAAAATAATCTACATTTATATAGTGTTTAATAATTTTGCAGTATAACGCCAGGCCCATTTGAATGCCCATTTGGTTTATTGATTAGTTTTCCCAGTACATTTTTTTGTTAACAAAGTTTGGACAAGCTGAACCACCATATGACCAAAAGTCCAAACTTTTATTTTAGGATAAAGACGTCAAGCTGAAACACATTTTGACTGCTTGTTCACTTGTGTATCATAACAAGACTAAGTATAGAGAGTGACACCACCATTTCTAAACTTCTTGAGGAAGCATGATGAGAAATATACCAAGCTGTGTGCACTGGGCAAACAAGAGCTCAATATGAGGCCTGTACATAAATCATTCAGGTAAAAAGTGAAAGAAGGAAAGCAACAAAACAGGAGTATGATGAGTGAGAGCCATAAACTGTTAAAACACCATTGTTTTTTAAATGGGATTAATTAGGGTGCCACCTAAAAGTGTTTTATGTAATTGAGAGTTGTCACTGGTATAAAAATAGGAAATAGCAGAAGATGTGTTGCCACCTTACCTTTTGCAGAAAACGTGAAAGGAGCTTTCCTGGTCAGGAAGCAGGGGAACTGACCGGAACCTAATTTCCACAGAGTACAACCAATACTGTGTATTCTGTTGATTTCATTTGTCCAATGCAACATTTAGAACATGTTTTGTAAAAAAAAAAAAAAAAAAAAAAAAAAAAACATTTTTTTTTTTTTTACTTTCATAGAAAATTACATATACCCACAGGATATAATGTGCTAGATCGAACGCAAACAATACTGCCATATTTTGTTGTGAAATGAGTGCACTCAGTACTACAGGCAACATTTTATTTTATAATGCAAAGTCACACAGTAGTTATTTGGTCCATTAAGCATATAACAAAGTCATCGTCCATACATATATAGGATAAGACAGTGCGTGCCCAGAGACACTGCATTAAAAAAAATAGCAATAATATCGATAACAAGTTCAAATAGTTACTGAGGTGAAGCATCATGTTTTTCTACTGGTGAATAATCAACTAATGCCATTTTTCTAAGCAATATAGTAGAAATAAACTGCCACATATATGCAGAACATACAACAATTCCAAACCATTGTAATGGCCATGGTTTTGCAAAAGCCAACAGGAATTTATAATCCATCTCCCAAACTCATACTGTGACAGCCATGTTTATATTTTGCTAATGACCTGCCTCAACCATTTCAAATTAAATATACACTAAAGCATAGTTTGCTATCATTTTTCATGTTTACAGCATTTCACGGATAATTAGTTGACCTCTATTAGTTATAATTTACATAGATCAAGATTAATTAATTGTGCATTTTTATTTAATTCCTCATTAAAATAACTAGATAAAAAATGTATTAATAATTTATAAGTAATCAAAAGTACTTGTTGGAATAAGTTTGTTTCATATTTCGAAAACAAAATGATTTATTGAAGCACAGATTAGTTGTCCTTGAGCTGTCGAGTGCGTACTGTCGTAAAAATAATGCTCTTTTTATTTTTTTTCCACTTTTATGTTATCTTAGGAGCACTCTTTTTTTTTTATGTAAACATATATATACATATATTTATATTCTTCGAAACACCCGTGTCATCTAGAAGGTTTTCGTTTCTGGAAAAATTAAACAAGACTTGTGATTTAAGAACAAAAGCATGTAATTGTTCTAAAAGATCTGAGACAAAGATCTGAGTTCTTAGGATCGAGGTATATCCAGAATGTTTTTGAATGATGACATTCAGCTCCACCATTCTTGTTTTTTTTTGTTTTTTTTATTCGATGTCATAATGAAATCACTGCACCTGTTTTACAGTGATAACATGTTATTGGTTCTTAGTAACTTTTCTTTGCCACTTTGGCTTTATTGACCTTAAGTTTGAAATTCCCTTTGAATTCACACTTTAGTAATTAACCCTGTGAGGATAAATGTAAAAATGTGAAAGGTTCCCACATAGAAGTTAATTCAGTGTAGCCTGGCTTAGGTGTTCTGTAGAGAGAGGAGGATTCGTGGGAAATACAGCACTGGGCTCCGCCCTTCACGTTAGGATCTACATCATGTTAGGCTCTGCCTTTTGTATTGGGCTCCACCCATCACACTCGGCAGGACCACCAGGTATCAGGATTTTCCCCTCCCTGGCCCAAGGTAAGCCAACTAGTGTTTCTTCAGCCCACTTCTTCACAGGGTCAGCCCTTATTATTGTTATTATTATTGCCATTTGTATAGCGCCAACAGATTGCGTAGTGCTTTACAATATTATGAGAGGGGATTTAACTATAAATAGGACAATTACAACAAACTTAAAGGAACGATAGGTTGAAGGGGACCCTGCTGAAACGAGCTTACATTCAATAGGAGGTGGGGTGTAAAACACAATAGGAAAGTATCTTTCTCACTACTACAGCCCTTTACTTCATCCTAGAACCCCTTACATCCTAATATAGCCCCTTACTATCTACTACAGCTCTTTACTTCCTACTACAGAGCCTTACTCCTTACTACAGCCTATTACTTATGACTACAGCTCCTTGAGCACTAACTCCCTACAACAGCCCCTAAAACCATACTACAGCCACTATCCCCCATACTACAGTCCCTTACCACCACTGCAGCTCCTATCTCACAACACAGCCTCTAACATCCAAATTTCAGCCCATACCCCCCACTAAGCCCCTATCCCCAATACAGCTCATAACTCCTTTACTGCATCCCTTACTTCACCTAATCATGAGTCACTACTCATGAGTCTTTATCCCTCCCATTTCAGCTAGGAAATGTACCCTCTTTCCATGGAGTACTTCCAGGCCTGGAAGAACCTTTACCATAGAGCTGTCCATTCTCATAACTAGGAACACCAAAATGGTTTAAAACTACATCTTCATTATTGTATTTATGTTGAAATGTCTGCCCTATTGCTGCCTATATTCTTTCCAATCCATCCTGAGCTCTTTGTAACTCTTTTTAATGGCATCCACCAAGTGCGTGCTGATCTGGCTTGTTCACACTTGACACTGTCAGTGACGCTCATGTATACCTCCGTAGAGACCTCCTCCGATAGTTTAATCAACACTATCTGCTCTTCCCCTATTTCTGGTCATGAGTGTTTGTGACCACTAAGGGCCAATCAGAGCCCTTCTTAGGCTATTAGCTATGTTTCAGTTCCTTCTCGTGGTTTCCTATTTGGTTATCCAAGAGCATATTCTTTGTATTGATCCTAGTGTATTTTGAACTTGGCTTGCACTTTGACTATTCCGACTTCTATGTTCCTTGATTTTTGGCTTGCCTAACCATTTACATATCCTCTGTTTTCTTGACCCTGGCTTGTACTTTTCAATTTCTTAATGTTAAATCTGGCCATTATAAGCTCCAGTAATACTTTTTAGGATGTCTAGTTATATTTAATCTAGTTTACTGGGTATTGTCTATGCTGACATTCTTCTTCCAGATTCATTAGCTGGACACGTGTCAGTTACTGTCTGCTTTCCCACTCTGACAGTCTTTCCAGTGACTCTCCATCAGTTCCAGAATAACATTCAAACTCCTGATATCTCACTATTTTTTCAGCTCCCATATCTTGTATGTTTCTGTCCAATAACATTCCCACCCACTCTCTCTTCATTTTCCCCATATCTGTTTTCTCCTCTCATATCTTCTTCCGATTCCTGTTTTAAAAACGTCTTGTGTCGTACCTGTCTTCTGGATTCCTTTATCTCACTTTCTCAGTTTCCCCTCATTCCTCAGCTTTAAACAAAGCTACAGCTATCCTCCCTAATGGTTTCTTTTACAAATTGCTTGGAGCTACCAAGTCTTTCATCCAAGCTTCACCTTAGAAATCATGTCTCAGCATGTATCTTCCCTCACAATCTGATCTTCTTATTCTCCAGAGATATCACAACAGAGGGGCCCACACCCTTTCTGTACCAATTTGTAACTACTATTATATATTATAGTTTTGTTATAATTGTTAGCTTGCATGTAACCCTGGTATGCTTCACTGTGCTGCAGAAGCTTGCTGGCTTAATAAATACAAACAATAATAGACAGTTTGTTGTAGCTGCTGAATGTTCACGTCAAGAGTGAAGTTTCCAACATTCTGATTGCTATCTTATGATGGACTATGCATTTATATGCCTAGAATATTGCAGCAGAATATAGGAAATAGCAGTATAATCTTAGGATTTGGTGTCGTAATCCTCCAGCCTTCGGATATTGATCACATAAATGCATGGCATACATATATGGCCATTGGCCAGATTTACCAGTAGGAAGAGTAGGTAGCTACCAGGGGTGCATACCTTGGAATAACAAAATGATTTTTCTTTTCTTAAACATTCAGACAATGCCCACAGCGTTCAAACACTGCATAGAGCAATCACACCCTGTACACTGCATTCACATCCTGAATTAAACGTTCAGAAAATGCCCACAGCATTCACACCCTGCACACTTAGCATTCACACCCTGTTTACCTAATTTACACCCTGTACACAGCATTCACACCGTCAACAATGCATTTAAATCCTGAAATCCACATTCAGACAATGTGCACAGAATTCCCATTCAGTCTTCAGCTTTTATAGTGGGATAAGAGGTGCATGAAACATCCATACCTACGTACACCAGAAACGTAAATTAAACCTTGATATGTGAACACATCATTTCAATCACTTCATGAAGTTAAAGTATTCTTTTTAGGAATATTATTTTCACTGTAGAGATAGTAAAAAAAAAACCATTCCATTTTCACATTATAACTGTCTGTATATTTATTATCCACAAATTTGTTCACTACAACATAACTCCATACATAATCTCGGTAATTATTAACCCTGATTACCAATATACAAATTCTCCATAATCTTTGAGCCATAGCTATAACAAAGTCCAAAGCCTCAGATATAGCGTAGGGCTTTCAAAAGAAAAAAAAAAACCAAAAACGCAATACTATAATCCACTGTTTACAAGGTCTCACGGCTGAAATTTATACTTGTTGAATCACTTTACAAACATAAGACATCATATGTTTACTTGTAAATCTTCCATTGAACTCTCTGCATATTAATATTGCTACAGAGTATTTCTATATTCCTTCTTCTTAACGATGCAAATGCCACTTATTTGACCATGGAGCAACTATATGTTTTAGCGTTATAATTTTCTCATTTAAAACTTAAAAAAAAAAAGACAACTGTTTTTGGCCACCAACAGAAAATACGAAATAAAACCTAGTTTTTTTCAGCTGTTATATGAAGAAATGCAAACTGAACTATTTTACATGACAGGCGCACAGTCGCATTTGCCGGCATTTGCGCTCACTTTACCCAACCCCCATAAAGACACGGACACATGTTATATTGTTGGAAGTATTAGTCCACAGCTTTATTAAATTATAAATAAAATAATTAAGGAATAACAAATGGGGTCATTGCCAACAGACCTTATTAAAGTTAACATCCCCCACGTGCATAACATTCCCCTAGCAATGACCCCCCAATAACAACAATACAGGGAGTGCAGAATTATTAGGCAAATGAGTATTTTGACCACATCATCCTCTTTATGCATGTTGTCTTACTCCAAGCTGTATAGGCTCGAAAGCCTACTACCAATTAAGCATATTAGGTGATGTGCATCTCTGTAATGAGAAGGGGTGTGGTCTAATGACATCAACACCCTATATCAGGTGTGCATAATTATTAGGCAACTTCCTTTCCTTTGGCAAAATGGGTCAAAAGAAGGACTTGACAGGCTCAGAAAAGTTGAGATATCTTGCAGAGGGATGCAGCACTCTTAAAATTGCAAAGCTTCTGAAGCGTGATCATCGAACAATCAAGCGTTTCATTCAAAATAGTCAACAGGGTCGCAAGAAGCATGTGGAGAAACCAAGGCGCAAAATAACTGCCCATGAACTGAGAAAAGTCAAGCGTGCAGCTGCCAAGATGCCACTTGCCACCAGTTTGGCCATATTTCAGAGCTGCAACATCACTGGAGTGCCCAAAAGCACAAGGTGTGCAATACTCAGAGACATGGCCAAGGTAAGAAAGGCTGAAAGACGACCACCACTGAACAAGACACACAAGCTGAAACGTCAAGACTGGGCCAAGAAATATCTCAAGACTGATTTTTCTAAGGTTTTATGGACTGATGAAATGAGAGTGAGTCTTGATGGGCCAGATGGATGGATTGGTAAAGGGCAGAGAGCTCCAGTCCGACTCAGACGCCAGCAAGGTGGAGGTGGAGTACTGGTTTGGGCTGGTATCATCAAAGATGAGCTTGTGGGGCCTTTTCGGGTTGAGGATGGAGTCAAGCTCATCTCCCAGTCCTACTGCCAGTTTCTGGAAGACACCTTCTTCAAGCAGTGGTACAGGAAGAAGTCTGCATCCTTCAAGAAAAACATGATTTTCATGCAGGACAATGCTCCATCACACGCGTCCAAGTACTCCACAGCGTGGCTGGCAAGAAAGGGTATAAAAGAAGAAAATCTAATGACATGGCCTCCTTGTTCACCTGATCTGAACCCCATTGAGAACCTGTGGGCCATCATCAAATGTGAGATTTACAAGGAGGGAAAACAGTACACCTCTCTGAACAGTGTCTGGGAGGCTGTGGTTGCTGCTGCACGCAATGTTGATGGTGAACAGATCAAAACACTGACAGAATCCATGGATGGCAGGCTTTTGAGTGTCCTTGCAAAGAAAGGTGGTTATATTGGTCACTGATTTGTTTTTGTTATGTTTTTGAATGTAAGAAATGTATATTTGTGAATGTTGAGATGTTATATTGGTTTCACTGGTAAAAATAAATAATTGAAATGGGTATATATTTGTTTTTTGTTAAGTTGCCTAATAATTATGCACAGTAATAGTCACCTGCACACACAGATATCCCCCTAAAATAGCTATAACTGAAAACAAACTAAAAACTACTTCCAAAAATATTCAGCTTTGATATTAATTAGTTTTTTGGGTTCATTGAGAACATGGTTGTTGTTCAATAAGAAAATTAATCCTCAAAAATACAACTTGCCTAATAATTCTGCACTCCCTGTAGATAACAATCCAAATAACATGTTAATACAGAAACTGGCCGCCCAATATGGCCACGTTTCCACCCGGTTAAATTGTAGGGGTGTACCGAGACACCGCTACCCAACATATCGATTGTAGGGGTGTACCAAGACACCGCCACCCACCATATCAATTGTAGGGGTGTACCAAGACACCGCTACCCACCATATCAATTGTAGGGGTGTACCAAGACACTGCTACCCACCATATCAATTGTAGGGGTGTACCAAGACACCGCTACCCACCATATCAATTGTAGGGGTGTACCGAGACACCGCTACCCACCAGTTCCAGTGTAGGGTATACCAAGACACCACCACACCCCCAGGTTCGGAGCCACTGACGGGCTCGAACCTACCAACCACGTGCAACACTGCCCAATCCACACTAAATCTCAGGATGCCCACTTTCTCCTCCATCTACCCTCCGATTTAACCAGGCCATTCCCTGCCACTGTGAAAAAACGGGAAATCGCCTAACCTAACCAAATACAGGGAGGGTGGGAGGGACAACTGATAGGTAAGCTTAATTTCTTTTACAATGGCCACTTCATAAAATGGCCGGTATAAATACACCCCTTATGGCTCCGCCCCACCCAGCATGCCAAGTGACACTAACTTCTTGTGGTTGCTATGCCTACCTCCTGGCTCTGTCAAGGCCTATTCCTCTTAGCTGCGCTGATCCATGGGCTACAAAATGTGTGTGTGCACATATTGCTCTTTTGGTTTAATTGCATTATGTCTTCTTCTATCAGATGTTAAACATTCTAACTGTGTTATTTTTTTATGACTTAATATATATATATATATATATATATATATATATTAGCATATAATCTATCAGACAAATAAACATGTTTTCAAATTACGTTTCCTTAGGTATTATAATGTCGTTAGTGATCAACCTGGAGTTACTTATCTTTCACCGCAAGGCAAGAAGACCTTTTTGACCCAAAGACACATTCTGTATGATGTCATTAGCAGGCAGAAATGCAAATTCTGATGCTGTCAGTGCTGTAGAGCTAAGCAAATCCACCGTACAGAAGCAATTTACTGATTTGTTTTTGCATTTTTAACCTTTTGTGATTGCAGCTCATGGCAAAGCACATCTTTGAACAAGCCTCGCCTGCCTAATAAAAAAATCCGTCCGCAACAATACACAGGTGTCTAATTGAGATACCAAGAACTGCTGCATTCCCATGGTGAAGTTTCTCATCTTCAGGACAAATGATATCACAGCTTTGTAACTGAAATTGTTACAATGCTGCCAGACTATATAGAGGGAATAAGAAGTGGAGATAGTAAAAGTACCAAAAAAAAAAAAAGAAGAAGAAGAAGAAACAGAATAGGAGGGGGTATAACAAAATGTGAGACCAGGTATGTAGAAAGACAGATGCAGTAAACAACAATTAAAAACATTGTTTAGCTACATGAGGGCAAGTGAGGGTAAACCAGTATTTTAGAAAATTAAAGTACCACAACAGGGTCGGGAACACAATGTGTATCTCTGACCCTATAATGTTTAACAAAGTCTTGTCCCCGTTACAGCAAATAAAAACTCACCTTATTTGATGATCTCAGCGAACCATAATGCTCTCCCATAGGAAAGCATTGGATTGGCTGATATTGTCAATTCTGAGAATCTCAGCCAATGAGGTTGGCCAGGATGGAGCCAAATTACCTACAATAGTTTTAGAAGAGGGGGATGAGGATTGATCATTAATATTTTGTACATTTCTATAACACCAAAATTGAGAATGTCACTAATAAAATATTGTTATCCTAATCCGACCCTAATTAAAATATTTTTAATCTAACAATTATTGTAAATCAAAATAACAATTTATCCATTTTTAACATTCAGTCCATATCAGTTGGGTATAACTAACTGTTTTTAAACAAATGATTACTTATTGGAGACATTGCCAATTCTGTATTTGAAAGATACAATATTATGTAAAGATATAACTAATACCAATATATTTTCTGTTTCTTTTCTTTCTCATTATTTTTATGGTGAGAATTTTACCCATAGAGGACTGGTGTAAGGGCAAAATTGTATGTATATTTCTATTGATTCTCATACTTAAAATGGAAGTCGTGACCGCAATAGGAAGTGACGGGCGAATTAATTCCGTCACGTCACTTCCGGCCTAGACTTGTGGACATATGCCCACAAGAAAAATGGCCACGGTGGAATCGGAAGTGATGTAAGAGGGGACATCATGTAACTCCCGATTACCTTAATCAGCCGGAGGTGTTTAAATTTGACCTCTCATAATCTTGGACTCCGATTGGAAGACAGATCAGGAGAAGGACCTATAGGACCAAAGACCAGGCATATTTAAAAGCAGCAACAGTGAAAGGAAAGAGAATACCGATTGAAAAAGCCTACTGCACGTGGGCGAAGCACGTCTCTGACTTCAAGCCATTATCTGGACATTTGATCTTCTGTACTTTATTTTTTTATTATTGTCTACTCTGTATTTTTATATTTAAAGTTTAAATAAATTGACTTAGTCCTATTAGCTTTATCCATTTCTTACTGCTAAACAAGGGTAGGTGCCCCCTCTAAAGGCACCTAGGTTCATAACCCAGAGCCAGGTCTTATTGGCTCTAAAGAAGGTGAGCAAAGCCATCATCACTTTATGTTTTCTATGTGAACTGAAACATAATATAATAGAGATTTTCTCCTTTTATCTAGCAAGTACACACACAAAAGCTTAATCACTAGCAGGCGCACACACACACAATCCGGGGATACCAACCCCGGATAAAGGGTGCAGTGTCACCATAGACACTACCGTTGATGTGATTTGAGCCTGTCCCCTAGAGGCTCTTATCAATGTGAGTTGACACACTTATGATTAAGTTCTTTTTTATCACCATTTGTTTTGTGAATTCACACTATATTTTTATTCTTTCTTTTTTATATATGTATTTATTGTACATCAAAACTTCACACCCTATTTAGGGTAAGTGTATACTTTTATGTTTCATATAGCGCTCCACTCATTCAATTAGTATAGATTTGGGTATAATACTCACATCCTACTGATTTACTTTGTTCACAGAGAGCTTGTGTGTGCCTGCTAGTGAGCGAGCTTGTGTGTGTGTGCCTGCTAGTGAGTGAGCTTGTGTGTGTGCTTGTGAGTGAGCTTGTGTGTGTGTGCGCGCTAGTGAGTGAGCTTGTGTGTGTGTGCCTGCTAGTGAGAGAGCTTGTGTGTGTGTGCCTGCTAGTGAGTGAACTTGTTTATGTGTGTGCCTGCTAGTAAGTGAACTTGTGTGTGTTTGTGTCTGCTAGTGAATGAGCTTGTGTGTCTGTGTCTGCTAGTGAGTGAGCTTGTGTGCGTGTGTGTCTGCTAGTGACTGAGCTTGTGTGAGCGCCTGCTATAGAGTGAGCATGTGTGTGTCTGCTAGTGTGTAAGCTTGTGTGTGTGTGTGTGTGTGTGTGTGCCTGCTAGTGAGTGAGTTTGTGTGTGTGTGTGCGCCTGCTAGTGATTAAGCTTTTGTGTGTGTACTTGCTAGTGAGTGAGTTTGTGTGTGTGTGTCAGTGAGCTTGTCTGTAGTGAGCATGTGTGTGTCAGTGAACTTGTCTGCAGTGAGCATTTGTGTGTTAGTGAGCTTGTCTGTAGTGAGCTTGTGTGTGTCAATGAGCTTTTCTGTAGTGAGCATGTGTGTTTGAGCTTGTCTGTAGTGAGCATGTGTGTCAGTGAGCATGATTGTTTGTGTGTGTGTGACAGTGAGCTTGTCTGTAGTAAGATTGTGCGTGTCAGAGTGTGGCTGTACTATGTTTGTTTGTATACCAATAAGCTTGTCTGTGTGTGTCAGTGAAATTGTCTGTCAGTGAGCCTATGTGTGTGCATCTGTGAGCTTGTGTTTTCATGTCAATGAGTTTATGTATATCAGTGAGATTGTTTGTCTATCAGGCTGTGTATCAATGAACGTGTGTTTTTCATTTAGATTGTCTGTGTCTGCATTTGAGTATGCTTACTGTATAATTAAATGTTTTACTCTGAAAGGGCCAATATTTTATATTATAAAATGAAATATAAAATATGGGTCCTTTTAGAGTAAAACATCAAATAAATATATTATGTAAGAGTAAAACATTTAATATATATAATATGTAAGGATATATGTATATACGTAGCCTTACATATTACATGTGACAATACATGGCACAATGACTTATGGGGCTAGCATAGATGTCTTTTCCAGGGCTGATTTGTATCCCCTGTCTGGTCCTGCTAGAATCACCAGAATAACTACATTAGGCTGTAGGCTGTAGTTGTTCTGGTGACTATAGTGACCCTATAAGCAAAAATTCTAAGGAAGTCGGGATTGACCCTTGTTCAAAAACAGGGGGAAAGGAGATAAGAGTGGCAGAAGGAACAGAGTAGAAGTTAAGAAGCAGAGGGTGGGGGGGGGGGGAGATACTACATTCCTTATTTGGTGAATCTGGACAGTAAAGTGACATGCAGAATCACTAGCCATGAGGTGGAAAAATGGGAGTTAAAGGTTTGGAAAATGTATGTGGGGTCATGAGAGTAGGTGCTGATCAGAGAGGTAGGATATATTAGCTATTCATAGCAACTGAGCTTCTGCCAGACCAGTGTCTCTGCCTGTTTTCAATTTTTTATATATTTGTGTATGTTTGTGTATGCAAGCAAATTGCAATAGGGCTTCTGTGCAACCTCAAGTACTCATGAGTGTGTGCAATTCATCATATTAAATGCACAAACTTGGTCATGTGACAGATTCATTTCAACATAGTTTTAAAATGACTTCACAAAGTTGTATAGTTTGTTACAGATACATATGTTAATTTGCTTTAATGTGAAGGCAATCATTAACACACTACAAAGTCTAATGCAATGCAAACACAGTTCTTCCTTCTGCATTGTTCTATAATACATTCCTTAAATTAAAGTGGCATCCCACACACAAGTAAAACATTTTATTAATGGAAAATATCAAATAAAAGACTGTAAGCTAGAAATTAATTACCGATTCATTATGTTAGAAATACAGTCAAGGCTTTCACCATTTATTGTGTTTATTTAGTTTTTATTGCTTTTATGCTAGGCACTAAATAACACTCACATATTCAAATTTGCATATTATATCTAGATACAAAAATGTATTTAAAGGTCATTCTTTTCCTAGGTTTGATGAAATGCAGGAGACAATTCGCTCACTGTTATTCACCATAGTATTTAAAACGGAGTATAAAGAAAGAAGTCTAATTCCCAGATGGGAACTAGAGTGTGTAAAGGGACAGCCAAGGGGGTAACCCTCAAATTATATGTAAAAGGAAAACAGATAGCCTCAAGCCAAAAGCCCAGAGGGCAGATAGAAAGTCCCCATAGATTTGTATGTGCTAAAAATTAGAAGCTAAAAAAAGAAGTAACTGATAAACAAAAGAAAATTAGATAAAAACTGAACCATATAAGTATGAGGGGATCTAGCCCATGCAAGCAGTTGATAACACGCTGGGAGCATATATCTGCTACGGCTTTAGGGCATTACAACCACTAATACCAGCTAGTCCTGTGTTACTAGATATGGAATGTACATACAAACAGGAGGAATACTGAATCCTACAAAGTCTTGTATAAAGCAGTCTCAATTGTAACTACAAGTTTGATTAAGTAACTGATATCACTAGTTACTAAAACTTAATAAGCAGCCAAACTAAGCAGCCGTAGTGACTATAATAGACAAAAGATATGAGTATAGCAGATAAAACTAGAAAAAAAGCTGCCTAGCCTCTATCGCTAATGCTGAACACAGACGTGCATTCTGTGGCTAGGTGGATATAATGTATTCATATATCTGTAATAGTCTCTGGTTATGTACTCTGTAACAATCTAAAGTGTTACAGTGCTCGAAGGATTCTAATAACCATTGATGTCTGATTCCTGTTTTTTTAAAGAAAGGTTCAGATACCCTAGGGTTTTACCTCTTAAAATACCCACAACATTCCTCCCACCATAATCAAAGTGAAGAACAAATTGTGCAGTGATTTAAAATCTAAAAATAGGAAGCCTGACGCGCGTTTTGGTGCTACTAAACAGCCTTCGTCTGAGCTTTAGTAGCGCCGAAACGCGCGTCAGGCTTCCTATTTTTAGATTTTAAATCACTGCACATTTTGTTCTTCCATCTCTCTCCTGTACCAACCATGCTATCCTTCCTTCTCTCTCTCCTTTACCAGTCATGCTATCTTTCCATCTTTCTCCTTTAACCAGCCATGCTGGTTAAACAAATTAGGCAGCAATATGCAATGTCAATCTGCAGTTGTTGAGGCCAGTAAGGTTTTGTCATGTATAAATAGGGGCATAAATTCTCAGGATGAAAATATAATTTTGCCTCTTTATAAATCGCTGGTAAGACCACACCTTGAATATGCTGTGCAATTTTGGGCACCTGTTCTAAAGAAGGATATCACGAGGCGAGCTACAACATTGATAAAGTAGCATTTTAGTTATGAAGAAAGGTTAAAAAATTTAAATCTCTTTAGTTTGGAAAAACGGCACCTGAGAGGGGATATGAAACTTTATACAAATATATTCGTGGCCAGTACAAACCTTTATCTGGAAATCTATTCATAAACAGGGCTATACATAGGACACACGGTCACACATTTAGGCTGGAAGAAAGGAGATTTCATCTAAGGCAAAGAAAATGTTTTTTTACAGTAAGAGCAATAAGAATATGGAATTCTCTGCCTGCAGAGGTGGTTTTATCAGAGTCCATACAGATGTTTAAACTGCAATTGGATAAATACTTGCAAAAACATAACATACAGGGATATAATTTCTAATTAGTGGAGTAATAGCTTCTTGATCCAAGGAAACATCTGACTGCTATTTTGGGGTGGAGAAGGAATTTTTTCATAGTTTGTTGCAAAATTCGAAGCGCTTCAGACTAGTTTTTTTGCCTGCTTTTGGATTAACAGCAAAAACATATGTGAGGAAGGCTGATCTTGATGGACGGAAGTCTCTTTTCAGCTATGTAATTATGTAACTATATCTCTCTCTCCTTTACCAACCATGCTATCCTTCCATCTCTTCCCATCATGGTGAAGAGTCATTGATATAGCACACACACTTCCCAGTATACACATATTTATAATTCATATTTATGCATTATGTCTGTCTGTCTGTATGTCTCTCTCTTTATATATATATATATATATATATATATATACATATATATATATATATATATATATATATATTATAGAGCTAGATAAAACTATGAGTTTTTCTTGCACAATCTCCATAGTTTGAATTCACATCCTTTTGTTCATTATAACTTTTAAAAAATGTATAGTCTAACCTCAAGCTTAAAAAAAATCTCTACTGATTTAGATTCTTTTTACCTCAATTGTCTTAAATTGTAGGGGGAAATTAGAAATCCTTCTTGTTTGAACCTTGCTTGTATGTCAAACATTTAGATTAGGAGACAATTAGGACTTCGTAATGAACAACCAAGACGACCCACTGCGGAAATAAGACTATGGTATTTTGAAAACACTGATTGATAAATCAGATATACTCCAGTCCAAGAAAGTACTTCAGCTTCATCCCTTCCATTAAATGTCTGTCCCCTCTGTCATATTTTATAAAATGCCAAATTCAAGAGAAATCAGCACTTTTATATGCTATCCTTACTGTCAATCAGACAGCCATGAGGGTTTCCTACTTAGTCGCACGGAACAAGCATTTAACGAGGTAACTACTTCTTGCATGAGAAGCATTCTATTTTAGGAGTCCAGTAATTACTGTGCATGCACCATAGACCCTCACTGCTTCTCTGTTAAAAAATTTGGATTGGATTGGATTGGACGTCATCACTACTAGTGATAACCTATCGTGACAGGATCGAGCTGTGGCGAAAAGGTGATCTGTCGACTGGAAAAGAGTTGAGTTTAACATTTATTTATTTTTAATATAGAATCGGGGGAGGCAGTAATCTAAACAAAAGGTGGTACATAAAAAATAAATACATTTATTTTTAAAGTTGGAGTGTAATATTAATGAGTTTGATTGTGACTGTCTGCAAACTACAAAGTAATACACTAATGTGGTTTACAAAACTAAATATAAATTTCAGCATTCTGTGTTCAACATCACAAAGTGCAAAACGATACGAGCAACAGAAAAAAAAAGTGTGCATTGAATTTTTTTTATATTTATAGCTTCAATGTTCTCGTGATGAAAGTATGTGAAGATCTATGTTTTTGAATGCCAGTAATTATTTTAAGTTTTTCTCTACAAATATATTAATCACAATGACTGAACTCGTGATTAGCAGGTCAGTGTATTAGCAATCCTGCCATTGTGAATTACCTGTCTTGAGCACTAGATAAAATAGATGTATATGTGTATGCGGCACCCTGTCAGAGGAATCATTTTAAAAAAAATACATTTTCGATGTAGTTATTATTTTTTTATTTACATATTTGCATATTTACATGTTTATTTTTGTATGGGTACCTAAATTCAAGCCTTTAAGAAAATCGGCTTTGGATAAATAGGGTGGCAGAGGAGATTTAACAGACAGTGTTTGTAAGCTCACTGTTAAAGTTTACACACAAATAAAATTCTGTTGGGGAAATTATTGTTAGCGAATACTTGAATACTTGAGACACATTTTACAACAACAAGCAACATAGTAGTGATAGGAACAACAAAATTATACAGCATATAAAGGGATAAAAGGAGGCAAAAAGTTAACGTTTGTGTTTATGTCCGGTTTATGTCCGCTAGTTCACAGAAGAGATAATGTAATGGAAAATGCGCAGCGATGGACAATAATGTCAGTACAGAGGATAGAAAGAATAATTTTGGCTGTGAGCTTTGAAAACATGATTTTGTTTTGACATGAAAAGAGGCATTGGTAGGGTGATTTATTAACTATATGCAAATGTATTTAAGTCAATACAATGTGCTGTCTAGGGACCTATTCACCAACAAAGCTTTACAGAGGACACAGAGTGATTTCACCTTCAACAACACAAAAAGTGTTCTACAAAGAGAGCAGTACGTATCTGTGGAATTTACAGGTTATGAAGTTTGTATTGGCATATTCTTGGCATCCTATTCTATACCTTGCCTAACACTTTGCCTCTTGAAGGTGAAGTGACGGGTTCTATGTATTTATTTCCTGAAAGGAGGTTCTAGAGATTTCAAACTAACATAGCAGACCAGAACCACTACAGCCACCTTCTTTCATGGCCCCGTCACTAAACAAGATGTGAGCATATGGTTTTGACAAATCCCTGTTTCTCTTTGTTATGTCCCCACTCCTACTGCTTATGCTCTTCAATATCTCAAACAAAAGTCTAGCCAGAAGCACAGCCATGTGCTCCACAGTCAGTTATTCAATGCAATCTGAAATTGCTCCCTAACTAATTGATGGATTTGCGATAAAGTTCTGTTCCCCAGCACCCCCTCCCAACAGTCATCTTGGTGGCATTTCTCCACTGTTACTATCCCTGCAGGGCACTTACTAGTGATCTTTCTTTTTATATCAGGCCCCTTCTCTGAAAAGAATGATGTAAAATGTATATAAAAACAAACAAAAAACAACAAAAAATTTTAATTCTCTCCTCTGCCACCCTATTGATCCAAAGCCTTTTGCTTACAGGGTTGGATTTAGGCACCCATACTACTTGTAGAGTACTAGAGTCGGAATTAAATAGTCATAACGAGTCACCTGGGGTTTCAGCTCCCAAGAACCCCCACTCCCCACCCAGCCCTTCCTATTTCATTGTATGTGAAGTAAAGCTTTGTATCAAACAAAATGAGAAGCAACCGAAATGGTTACATCCAGAAGTATATATCTATTTACAATATATACTTATTCCTGTACAGTATGGCATTTATATGTTACAGAGCTACATTGCTAGTTCTAGACATACCATCTATAGGAAGTATAGGATCATTTAAAAGAAAGTAAGATACATTTGAAAAACATTGGTCATTAATATTTATACAGTTCAAAGAACACACAGATAAAATGCATTGAAATATAACTTTTAAGAGATTAATGAAACAGTATTCTAAGATTTTAAGAAAGATAGTTAAATCATCTTTGTTTTGTTCTAGAAAGCACCGGTATTTAGTGAGTGAGTTAGTCTAGGTTCAGGTGTATAACATTTTATCATAACTGTTTAATATTAGCCTCAATATAATTGGAGTCAATCACTTTTATTGGGAGTTTATTGGCTACCGGTAAGCCATTTATTGGTTCAAATTGATTCAATTACTGAGATTAAAGAATTTGGTAATTATCGGTTCAAATATCTGCAATTTTCTAAAAATATCCAATATTGATACACAAAGTTTACATTGATCATTTCCAGTTATCAAGCATTTATGAATCATTAAATGTGCTTATCTGATTTGACATGCATAACAACTCGCACTTAAAACTAGACTGGGTGATTTATTTTTAATCAAATTGGAGTCTGTATGAATTTGGGCCAATCAGAAGGTCGGTAGAATTCCTGAGCCTTTCTAATTTGAAAGGTAGCTGAATCCCAAACCAAATAAGCTTCATAATTCCCCAAAATGTTCACTTTGATTCATGATTCTGACTTCCTCCTGCGGCACCAAAACATCTTTTTAATATATATTTTTTTGTAAATTCTTTATTTTGGTGGTTTTCAGTGTTTTAAAGAGGTAGGGTTACAGAATAAAGATAAGGGGTGGGGTAGCAAACGTTGTAGTTACATTTGAGTGTGGTATCTTAACACATTGTAGGTCACATGACTTATTTACAGCACTTTTGTTTTTGTTTACATCAGGATCAAGGTGGTCTACATCTTGTGTGGCCTTCAGTCTTCCTTGGTCAGTGTCTGTGGGGTGTTGTGTATACGTGTTGTGGGTTAGGTGCTTTTCGGTGTTTCCAGTTTTTTCTATTGTCTTGTTTGGTTTAGGGGGTGGTGGGGTTTGCTACGGGAGGTGAGTCTGAGTTGGGTTGGGGTTTTAGGTTGTGTAGTTGGGGTATGATGGTTTTTGTTATGTTTTGATGTGGTGTTTAATTGAGCCTGGGTGGTCTTCCGTGTGGCCTGGTGCGTGGGGGTTGGTTGGGATGGAAGGGGAAAGTTGATGGGGTGGAGGGGGTGGGCTGGGTTAGGCGAGGTAGGCTCCCAGTCGTATCTTTTTAATATTTTTAACACAAAACCGGCAGAAAGTCAGAAACCTATATCGCTTGGTTATTGATGAATTGCAAAGAGACTTTAGTTAATTGTAGCTATTTTTTTTCTCACTAAAGCATCAAGAATTCTTGTCCTGAACAAGATGTTTTAATATAATTGCTAGTGAAATAGTGAAAATATTTTCTTTAAATATGAACCATTTTATTTTAAAGAGGAAATATTACTTACTAGGTTCTACAAATTACATTTACTTATTACCGGTATTTAGAAAATGCATAACACAGAGGAAAAAAACAGAAACATTGTTTTAGATCTCCTTCTCATTAGCATCATGTGCCCTAGCTGTGCCTGAACTTTACTGATTTCTGATTTCACCTGTTAAATATTTTTTCTATATTTAAAAGAAAACTGAGCATCACATGAAAATTTGAACACCAAAGTTATGGATGGCTTTAATTTGCAGAGACATGATGGATCCCCTTTAAAAGTCTTATTTGGTTGCAGCTTCATACAGAGTTTTTTACACATATTTTTATTCTCTTTCATATTTGTTGGTGGGTGGGAGGTACTATCTAATTATGTTAACTATCTTTCCAAGTCTTATGTGAATTTTGTTACTTAGTTACCCAAATGCAAAGGAAATATTTGCCAAGATTCAACAATGTTCTTAGACTTAGATTCAAGAACATCGAACATAAAATAATCTTTCACATTCAGTGACATGTTAAAGAAACATTCATTTGAAATATTCATTGACAGAGGTAACCCTGAGGTTCATGAAATTATATAGAGACAGAAAGAGACCATCAGAGAAAGGAGATACAGAGAGACGGATGAATACTGCATTATGAGCAAACTTCAGAAATACACATATTCTGCTGCAGCCACATCCACTTCACAGGAATGTCTGATCTACTCTCTCCGGAGTCATGTGAAGTATATGGTCAGTCTGTGTATAGCAAGGTCAGAGGAAGCAGGAGAGGTCAGACAACTGGAGAGAGATACTGAGAGAGAAAAAAAGAGAAAAAAACCCTACGTGTTCTAAGCATCATCTGGGCAGTGCTGTGCATATCGTCACTATATATCTTAAATTACTGGAGTATGCTGAATATCCTGAAATGACTTGGTGTCGGTGTAGCCATGCTCAGATGACTTATGTCTATTGAGTGCCTGTGTACATGCCTGCTTTTGTCTAAATATTCTTAAGTGTCTATATGCATGTCCCAGTATCTATCTGCATGTACTTAAGTTTCTGCATGTATGTATTTATGTCTCACGCAATGTGCCAAAGTGTCTGCCTGTATGTATCTGTGTCTGTCTGTATGTCCTACATTGTCAGCATATACATGTACATTTATCGTGGTTTCATGAGTCTAAACCTGTCACTCCATTAATAGAATGTGCGTTCATGATATCAAAAGATGTTGAATTCTACATAACGTAGATAAATGGATGTAAAGAAGAAATAAGAGCAGGGCCCTTGGCATGTCATGACTTTGGGGACCTATTCACTCTAAATTGATGTCCGATGGGACCAAGCTTGGCCAAATGTATTCATGGCGCCTGGTCCTCTGTCTAAACCCTAGTCCTTAGGCAACCACCTTAAGTTGTCCTATGCTTAATTCAGTTGCGAGAAGACTTGATTGCAAAATAATTAATACAAGACGATTTTATAGAAATTTTGTGACCAATGTGTAATTAAATGAACATTTAATGCAACATAAATTAAGAGCAATAAATGCATTTATGTTTGTGTGAGTAAGTGTATTTTTTTTTTAAGAAGTAGATTAATATTTGTCCTCCTGGTCCCTGTTTGTTCATTTTTTTTATGCTTGAAAAATAATAGAACTTACTTAGATAAGATAAATGG
The DNA here is from genome assembly GCF_036172605.1 of Pelobates fuscus. Lineage (NCBI taxonomy): Eukaryota > Metazoa > Chordata > Amphibia > Anura > Pelobatidae > Pelobates > Pelobates fuscus. The sequence continues at coordinate 123,717,410 of NC_086327.1, read as the reverse complement.
AAAAAAAATTCTAATCCTTATGCTGATTATTGAACACACAGTATATGTGCAAATGTAGCAAAAGGTGGACAGACAGATATAGGGATAGGTAGGAGAACATAGTGAAGGCAGGATAAGTAATGAAATTAATTCAAAGTGATTTACATGAAAAGAGAAAGAAATGTTGAAAGGGCAGGAGACGGGGAGTGCATGGAAGTTTAATTTGAAAGAAGAAAGATGAAAGAAAATGATAGACCAGTGACTGGACTCGAGGGATTTTCCAGAAGTTGATATTAACATATAAAAGTGTTGTGCATTGGAAGTCAGAGACAATGAGAATGACACAGGGACAAATCAGGGACAGTGCAGTTGTGTTCAGTTAGTGGCATTGAAGGAGTTTACTTTCACAGGGTGGCCAGGTGTCCTCTTATAGGGACAAATGACCATTATTAAGGCTTTGCCGTTTCCAAGGGCATTATTATGCTGGAATAGAATGTTTCAATATATAATAAACATATCTGTGGCATTTTCTTGACAGTTACAATTTATCAAGCAAGTCACCTGCTCATTTCTGAAGTCAGTGTAACCCCGTCCTCCACCGAACCAGCTGAATAATGGTTAAATACTGGCTGGTTGGCGACAGTTGTTTTAAGATACTGGAAAGGTGGGCACATAAAATATACAGCTTTCATAATGAAACACTGAGGTCTTACAAAATACAACAATGAGCTATTATAGACCAGAAAGAGGCACAAACAGACTAGAATTATGGCATTACTGTTGTAATGTTTCATGTACAATAGGCCACTGTTTTGCTATATTCCCAGACAACATGCATTATAAAGCTGGGATAGAACAGTCATTATGGACACACCATGAAAACAAAAAATAGGGGTAGCACATTTTTTACTTGTATTCCTTTCATTTATGTTCACTTTGTTGAAAAGAGTAGGACAAAGTAGCAGTGCACGGTGCCCAAATATTTTATCCCAGTCTAGCTCTCTAAAGTAATGAAAGGTATTTTAAGCCAATAAAGTACATTAATTTTTTGTCTGGTTTCTGTCTCCTTGACATAGGTTGCATGGACTTGTCCAGACAGGAGGAAGACAATAAGAGTATTTGAGTGATGGTAGCCAGTCCTATTTCAAGGACATCTCTGAATCACTGTGAAAATCTAAAGGTTGATCTGAAAAAATAAAGAAACATCTGATAATGAAAAAAAAAGTAATTTTGTATTCTTGTATAATTTAGAGATGAAGTCTGATAGGAAGATAGCAAAGGACAGTCATGTAACATGATTCATAAGTTCATACTGTGCATATAGCAAAGGTGATAACATATCTGGCACTTTGAATTATCTATTCATGCTCTGTGTGGTCTGTTTTTTTTTACTACTAATATATTCAGTGTTAGAGTTTTTTTTTAATGACAAATACATGGTATCTGTAATAACATGTCATGGGGATTCATGCTTTGCGGAACACATCCGATAGCAACTGACCAAACTAGAAGGTTTGGGAATGATGCAAAATTGCCTTGAGGAAAACCCAAAGGGAAACAATAGCAACAGAGATGCAAAATATCTTCACAAAAATTAAATTTGAGGTTTGCTACTTAGAATCTACATAATAAGCAAATGGGAGCAAAGACCTTCCAATGTCAAACACATGTGACAACTGCAGAAAAAAAACAATATAATGATGTACATAATGCTCAAATGTAGTATGGAGTATTTATCACTAGTTATCATACAATGAGAGAGATCTACAACTCCATTAGCAGATGGAGGTAGACCTATGCATGGTATACAATTCTGTATGCCCAAATTGATTCATCTGAAAAGATTTTTGGTTCGAGATTCATCCATGTGGCATCTTAGTTCAGATGCATTTTGTCCATGCAATCATTTCGAAAAAAAACCAATTTGGACAAACCAAAATGGCATGAAAATGTGCCTATTAGTGTACGGCATTCAGGGCCAGATTAAGAGCCCATTGGGCCTGGTGCTGACAAATATGATGGGGCCTAATTACAGAATCTTATCGACCAAAAACACTAAAACAGTCATACCTCCCAAGCGTCATGTATCTGATGGAGTTGGTGTTGGAGGGAAGCTCAAAGGATGCAGCCATAAGAAAACACATACTCTATGCTAATCTATTTATATAATTTATGCTTTCATCTTTCAAGTAAATCCATACCCCCTAACAGCAGTGTCCAGTGAAGCAGGAAGTCAATGGGCTGGGTAAAAGAGTGTGCCACTGATGCGAATGCCCAAAAAGGGGGTATGTGTGTCCAAAGAATTGGAAGGCCAGTCCCCTAGTCTCTCAGTGCCTGTGTCCCCATTTCTCCCAGTGTCCCCATGTCTCACTGTGTCCCGTGTTACTAGGATACTAGGGGACACTGGGAGACATGGGGGCACTTGTGGATACAGACATGGGGACACTAGGAGACATTGGGACACTGAGACATTTAGGGACACTGGGAGAAATGGGGTCATAGACACTAGGGACACAGAGACATGGGGATACAGACACTAGGAGACATGGGGGCACAGACATGTGGGGAAACTAAGACTCTAGGGACACTGAAAGACATGTCAACATAGACACTGGGAGACTAGGGGACAGTGGGAGACTAGGGGACATTGGGAGACATGGGGACACTGAGACATCAAGGACACTGGCTGGGAGGCATGGGGATACTGGGAGACATGGGGACACTGAGACACTAGGGACACTGGCTGGAAGGCATGGGGACACTGGGAGACATGGGGGCACTTGTGGACATAGACATGGGGACACTGGGAGACATGGGGACACTGATATTTGGGGACACTGGGAGACATGGGGACACTAGGGACACAGCCACTGGGAGACATGGAGACACTGAGACACTAGGGACACTGGCTGGGAGACATAGGGACACTGGGAGACATGGGGACACTGAGACACTGGCTGGGAGACATGGGGACACAGACATTTGGGGACACTGGGAGACATGGAGACACAGACACTGGGAGATTAGGGGACACTGGGAGACTATGGGACACTGGCTGGGAGACATGGAGACACTGTGTCCCTAGTGTGTCTGTGTCCCAATGTGTCTAGCCATGTCTCACAGTGTCCCCATGTCTCACAGTGTACCCTAGTGTCTCAGTGTCCCCAAGTGTCTCAGTGTCCCCACGTCTCCCAGTGTCCCATAGTGTCTCAGTGTCCCCATTTGTCCCCTAGTGTATCAGTGTCCCCATGTCTCCCTGTTGCCTTTCCCCTCATCCCTCACTTCCCTGAGCTGTAGTCTGTCTCTGCAGGCTGGGAGCTGCTGTCTGAACTCTCTGTGAGTGTAGCTGCTTCTTCTGTGTATAGGTGAGTAGAGAGAGGCAGGGATGGATATGCTGTAACTTCCTATCCCTGCCTCTCTCCATACACAGTGACCCCTACTTGCCAGTGCTGGTATTGCAGAGTAATATACTGAAAAAAATATTTGCATTTGTATTGCTGGTATTACTGCAATACCATCACGGCCAGGCAGCCTCAAATACGGGTGTGCCCATAAATTAGAGTAAATAACTCAGAACCCATGGTATAGGGAATGTCGATAAAAAATATTTATCGACATTCCCTATACCATGGGTTCCGAGTTATTTACTCTAATTTATGGGCACACCCTTTGTTAGTTTTTGTTGGAAGCTGGACTCTTGCTCTCCCTCCCAACAATTCTGACTTTCGGGATTTTTCTCTACTGTTTATCGCCTTGGGTTATGCCCATGTTTGTTGCCCATTTAGTCAATTTTGGACTTCAGAGTCAGTGTAGCCTCACTCTGCAGTCATTTTTCTTCTCTATCTAGTATTGTTTATATGTGATCAATATACTTATAGTTAGTTATATGTGTATAGTGTGTGTGTATATATATATATATATGTGTGTGTGTATATTTGTCTCCGGGTTGATGCATTCAACCCCCCCTGCTGTAGACATCATGTCTTATCTCAGGTCTTATCTGTGCCACTGTTTACATAAGTTGCACTCCTTAGCTCAGGCTTGAGAAAATAGAGTTACACAGAAATAAAAATGTGTCTGTCTTTACATTGTAATACAAAATGGAGTCACATCTGTTCTGATGGTGACTTACAGTATACACTTTTAATTTCTGTTTAACACAAAATGTCTGCCAGTATAAATGTACTGACAACTCTATAGTGTTAAAACCACCATCTAACCCCTTGCCCCCCTTGCCTCCCTACATTTGGCAGAAGTCTTACTTGTATTCAAGCCTACAGCTGCCACCTCTGCCTCTGGCCTGCTGACATCATGAGAAGTGGTGATCTGAGCTAATCACAATGACATTCATTAATTGCAACTTCCATTACCAGATCCTTGCCAACCATTTAACATAACCTCGTCAGTACACCACAATTGGCCTTCCAAGTGGCCTTCCAATACCATCTATGCTAACCACTGGCTTTTGCTCAGTGGGCATGTCCTTCACTATGACTTAACCATACTATCCATGCTAACCACTGGCTTTGGCTCAGTGGGCACGTCCTTCATCATAACTTAATCCAGAGGCTAGGGGAGGGATCAGCCCTGAACCATTTCCACTGGACCGCTTGTCCAACTCTCACTGGCAAGGACCTTCATCCACCACAAGCCCCTGCTGTTTTACCCCTATTATCATTGGGGCCACCCTACCAACACCGGCATGGCCTCCTCCAAAGCGTCTTGCAGCGCCAGATTAAAAACATTCAGCCCCACGTCCGTGAGGTGGACACCATCACTGCGAAAATAAATTTTGTCTGAAAATGCAGTGTTGCACTGTACAGCCACCAATACCCTGCACAAACTTCGATATACCATTTTTTTTTATTTCACCCTAGTGCGCTTCATTGCCTGAAAACCAGCCCCTAGAGTAGAATGTAGGACAGAAACCTTCTCAATTTACACCAATGCCTTGAGTGACTTGTAAAAAACATGAAGGAATTGAAATAGGGACAAGTGCCCCCAGTCATGATGTACCAACAAGGGGCCCTTCCCAGGTGGATGCAAGGCGCTGTACTGCAGGAAGCAGGACACCGGGCACACCACCGAACCTGGGTAACCCATACACCACTGCCACCCATATTCGTCTTGGACCTGCGCAGCAGAATTTGTACCACCCCACCTTGGCACACGACAACCCCCGCCAGGATACCCCTAGGGATCCGTTTGCTGGGGCTAACAAGTTACCCCACCCTTTGTGCCCCCAAAAAATGCAAATGCAAATGCGAGCCTGAATAAGAACAAACACACCTGAGGTAAGACCCTAGGGCACTTACGCCAAGCCTTCATCGCCTGTGCAACCAGGAAATCATTTGTAACGTCCAGGTACTTAGCAATCTTCAACCAGTAGCTAAGGCCCGAAAGCTTAGCCGAAACAGCCGAAGGTGAGCACCCCGACACTTCCCAGAACCATAGCAGATGCAGCAGACCCTGGAGCCGCGCCTGGACCGAAGGAAACCCCCCGTAGGTTTGCTCAAACGCTAATCATTCCTGCCATGCCTTACCATACTGATCCCATGTGGCCTCCGACACCGACCCGCAGATCCACTTCATCACTCTGTCAGCTCAAGAGACCACAGCTCCACTGGGCACGAGAAACCTTCTGTGTCTGCCCCGGGAGCAGCAGCCCCAAATTCCTGCCAATGTGAACGAGAAAGGGCATTCCCTGTTACATTGACCACCCCTGGGAGATGCACCGCTCTACATACAATATTTTGTGTCAGGCAGTGCAACACTAACATTCGCAGCCGCCGAACCACCGGGGGAGAGGAAGCTGACAGATTGATGATGGCTAACACCACCCCAAAATTGTCGCAGTAAAATGCGACCCGCCGATCCCGAAGTAGATTGTCTCATAACTTCACTGCCACCACAATCAGGAACAGCTCCTAGAACACCAAGTTCCTCATTAGCCCCGCCGCCTGCCACGATGCCGGCCATGTGTCCGCGCACCAGTGGGCACCCAGGATAGCTCCGAAGCCTACATATCCCGCCGTGTCAGTAAACAAGTCAAGCACCGAATTGGACACCTCCGGGGCACGCCAGTAGGCCCTCCCATTGAAACCCTCCAGAAATACATCCCACACTGCTAGGTCCTCCCGCAGTGGACCCGTAAGTTGCACGAAATGGTGTGGCTTCGACACCCTGGCCGTAGCCAACCTCCTATTGAACACCCGCCCCATCGGCATTATGCGGCAAGCAAACTGCAGTTCTCCAAAGCTCCCTCGCAGGCAGCATTCCCTGGCCAAGATATTGATCCCTAGAAAGCTGAGACAGGTAGCCGGAGCCACCATCTTATCCAGCAGAACCCCAGAGGACTGTGACACTGACTCCAGGGATCTTAGCAGCTGCAAACAGACAGGCAAGCCTGCCAGTCCCACACACAGGAAGTAGACCAAGTAGTGTAGGATCGAGGGCAAACCCGACACCATCCGCACAACTCACTCCAAGAAAATGCTAAAACATTCAAAGTAAAGCATTATGTTGAATACCCCATAGGAAGGCACAAGTCCACATAATATTTTTCTTCGAAAACGCACCCCAGGAGTTGATGACACTCCCGATGTACTGAGAGCAAACGTAACGCTGACTCTACGTCGGCCTTGGCCATGAGGGCACCCGGCCCCGCCACACGAACCATACGCACTGCAGCGTAAAACGAGGCATAAGAAAGCCCTGAGGGCCACCAAAATACCTTTCACATCCATAGGCCCTGGCCAAATGTAGCTGGGGAACACCAAGGGAAGCTGTTCCAAAGCCGGATAATTAAGATGGCTGAGGGTAACAGAAAATGGCTAGCTCTATATATATGGCCACTCCCCTTAACTTAGGCCTCCCCCCTTACCTACAGGACCTCCTTTCTTTGAACTTATTACACCCCCCCCCCCCACTCACACATGTCCTTGTTCCCAGCTAGCCCTTTGGTCTGCCTCCTCAGACTCTGAAAAGACAGTGTTTACAGCAAAAAGCCTGAAGGAAATTATTCTACTCACCAGAACAAATGCTATAAGCTGTAATTCTTCAGGTGACTATAGTGTCCCTTTAATATTTCACTCACTTGATTTGTGGAAAAAAATCCATATTCTATGTGAAGCTCTTTAAACCAAGTGTAGACCAGTATCTAGTGAACAACTGTCTAACTGTAATCAAAGTACTTTTCCAAATTTCTCTTTAAATTAGTCAATTGTCATGTTTGTCGACATAGTTGGACAGGCCTGTTTCAGGTGCATACAGACACTAATCCACCCTTAAAAACAATTCATGTTTTTTTTTTTTATTACAAGTGGAATTTGCTAAGAGTTACAGCTCTTGAAATCGCTTATTCTTGTCTATGTTTAGCCTTAGAAAATAAAAACTGAGATATTTGATTTTTATACACACAAATGAATAGTTGCACATATAAAGTCTACAATACATTATTATGACACTCAATTGTACTTTGCTGGTGACATTATTGCTACATTTGGCACCCATTCACAATAAAGCACCAGGCTTTTTTACTTGCAATTTACATGACCGTGATACATTAAACTGCTTGAAATTTTATGCCTGCATGTCTATAAAACTACTATTTGAGCTTTCATTGTGCAAGAAAGAAATTATATGTGTGTGTTTTTTTTCTGACCACTGTTTTGACTGCTTCTGTGTCGATTGTTTTCAGCAAACCTATCTCTTAAACAGTTACACACAAATGTTTCAGCAAAGTGCATTTAACACCCCCAAACATACTTCATAAACACCCCAATTTTTACAATATCAATCTACGTCAATTGTTATTGTCTCTGTAATTATCATGGCTTGGAAGAAAAATGTATATGCAAGTGATAAGTGATAGTGGGTGTATGTTTTCCTCTGAAATGTTATTTTTTCATACTTAGCATAGTAAAATATGGACTGATATTTTGGCATGTTCTTTTCTATCTAGGTAACTTATGTCTGTACTATAATATTACATGAAATTTTTAGTGCTGTGGATTACAGCATATTTTATGTGCTTACAACTTACAGGAAGCAATATATAAATTTTTAACGTGCCCTTCGAAGATTCACAGCAAGTGTTTAATGCAGCATTTTTTAGGTTATCAGAAAAAGGGAAAAATAAAAAAAATATTTTTATTTGACAGACTTACTATATGTAATTTTTAAACTGTGATACATATATTACACACAGTATTACCATTACGCACAATATAATAATGATAATAACAATATTTGTTTTGGAGAGAATTTTAATTCTGCCAAATTTGGGCTGATATATGCTGAAATTATGAACTCACTGAAATGCACAATGCCAAATGGATTTGTGGGTTGGGTGGGGGTGGAGCTAAACATTCTGAAATACACCAAAAAAAAAGAGATGATTGATTTAAAAAAAACAAAAAAAAAAACGATGATTGATAGCTAGGGGACAGCTTATAGAATGTTGATTTTATTTATAGATCAAGTGAGAAGGAAACAATAAAGGAAACAAATGGGAGGAGCAGTAATATACATATACATATAAAATTGTAAATATAATTTTTTTACTGCTCCTTTTTATTTAATTATTTTTTATTTTTCCTTTTATTAGTTAATTTTTCCCAGTTGATGTCAGATCCCCACTCCCTCGCTGTGCCTCCCTCTCTCTTCGTGGAGGCGTTCCCTGGTCTCCACGTCTGGCCTGTTCACTGCAGCGGGCTGGCGACGGGTCTCTTTTTCAGAGGTGGTGTCATATACCCTTCACTGCCAGCAATTTGGGTAGGGTCCACTTCACCTCAGCATGGAGAAAGGTCAAAGGATAAGGGAGGACCAGCTTCCTTAGGCACAAACACCAGAATTACATCCTCTTAAAGGGAGAAGGGGTAGAACGAGACAGGGGGTATGTGTGGAAGGTGGAGATGATGTGATTATGGAGTGCCATCTCCCTTATTTAACTGCACTCCTCCTGTATCTCATTGCTCCTTATGGTGTTCATATCCATTCAGTTGCTGTTTTGTTTTGGCTTCTGCTATTTGACTATTGCCTACCTTCCCATTTACAAACCTGTGTGCCTGACCTGAGCTGGCTTTCCTGACCACTCTTACATTTGACCTTGCACTGACATATTGCTATTCTGCACCCTGGCACATGGTGGGCTTCAATTACTAAACTGTGCACCCTACAGTTGATCTGTGAACCAAATATCACAAAACTGTTCCTATCAATGTACTGCTAAACATATAGATAAAATATATACATAATTGGCATTTAAATGGGACAAACTGACATCCAACCGAATTTTGAGTGTCCCGAATACTTTTCCAGCTTCAGAAAAAGTTATTTGGCACAACCGAACTATATTATATAATAATAATAATAATAATAATAATACTAATATTAATATAGTGCAATTATTTTAGCCTGACACAAGTCACGAGGCATTTGTGAGCCCTATAAATGGAATCTCAGATGTTTTCTTCTAGTGAATTTTTACATTGAAGAACAATACTACATTAAATCACATCTTTCAGAGTGAACGATGAATCCTGCAACGTATTCCGTTCCTTTTTTTTTATATCCAGTGTCAATGTGAGTGTTTGCTGTTTCTGAATATACAGTCTAAATAATAATAACCCTAAAACTAGAATTGACTGGTTCACATAACCCCGTAATGTGTAAGAAAAGTTCTTAGAAAACACAAGGTGGAATTATTTTTGTACTGTGACACTTAAAATTGATGGGTGTTTGCTTAAAAAAATCAATATACACCTCACACAAAATTCAATACTGAAAGGTTGATTTGCGGGGTTGTTGGAAGATCACCTTCCACATAAATAAGTGGTTCTTTCAATATGCCTTACATTAACAAATTCACCCGTGATTCTCTTCAGCCTTGGTTAACTGAGTTAGTCTCTTATTGTAGCACTTGACTTCTTTATACTGGTGAGCAGATTTTTTAACATGCTGAACAACAACCTAAAGATACAATATGCATCAGGCAGTACAGATCTAAACCAGACTAAAAAAAAAAAAGGAGAAAAGTACCTGGCGGTTATTTGAAAGGAACACTTGAAGTACCATAACCTAAATTGCTTGCTGTAGTTCCAGCTTATCCAATTGTTAGTAGTCAACAGTGAACAGCTTAACTTCTTACCTTGGGTCTGCTGAGCTCCACTCCCCACCTAGACTACTGACACTTAAATGGACACTATAGTCATCAAAACAACTTTAGCTTAACAAAGCAGTTTAAGTGTATATATCATGCCTCTATAGTCTCACTGCTCAATTGTCTGCCATTTAGGAGTTTAATTACTTTTTTTTTTTTATGCAGCCCTAGCCACACCTCCCCTTTCCCTGACTGACACAACCTGCATGAAAACAAAATGGTTTCATTTTCAATCAGATGTTAACTTACTTTTGTCATTTTTATATCCTGCTCTGTAAAATTAACTTTAATCACAACAAGTAGGTTCCTGTAAGGTCTAGCATGCTATTAACAGAGCAGGAGATAAGACATTCTTTTTTTTAAATATTTAAATAGTTATTGATTTTTTTCAGATATAAAAAAGACAAACAATTACATGTCATCAGAAATGCAATATTTGACATCCCAACAACCCTACAGATCCCAGTAGTCTTGTTATTCAAGTCAAACATTGGTAAACCTACTTTAAGATTCAATAATTCTAAAACATTGACAGACTTCAAAACAAAAAAGGACAGAACAAAACACGATGGTCTCTAGTAATTAAGTAATGCAAAACAGGCTTCAAAATACAAATCTTAATAAAGCATACCATACATATAAACCATATTTTATACCTTCAACCTTTAACACAAGATCTCGTGGAGGAGGGAGAGATGTGGGGGGAGCATCCCAAGATACTAAGAGAGACTGATATAGATCCATTCGGGGGGTTCTCTCAGATTTTATTTTTAAGATATATGTACACTTATACTTCTTGGATAAAATTATTCCATATATTCCATTAATATTTAATTATAGGCAGTGGCTCCCTCTCCATCTTTAATTAGAAGGAGATTTGAGTTTTTAATATTCCCCACGTTGGGGGCTCCCTCTGCTTCCAAAGTTTTACAATACATTTTTTTTACTGCTATCAGAATATAAATTGCTATATATCCATCTTTCTGTGACAATTTAGGCCAGTCAAAATGTAGTAGGGCAGTTTTGGGAGAGAAAATCATATGAGTGCCCGTGAGATTCTCTAATATGTTATATGTCAATTCCCAAAAAGGTTTTCATTTCTGACAGGTCCACCAGAAATGGGTATAAGAACCTTCTAAATGGTTACAACGCCAGCAAAGAGAGGAATATGCAGGAAAACGTATTGATTTTCTTTGGAACCAAATGCCATCTAGTTAATATATTGTACTGTAACTCTACGAGATTAAGACAATGTAGACATTTCTTGACTTTTGGTATAATCTTATACCAGTCCAAAATTTAAATCTCTATTTCAAGGTCACTTTCCAATTATTTATAATACTAATAACTGGGTCTGTTATAAATGGATCTTCATCATCAAAATTGGTACTTCACAATAAAAGTTCTAACGTTATCTCCGTATTTCAATAAGCATCCCAATCCCTTGATTTCATTATCCTTTTTGCATATACAAAAAAAAAAATTCTGTAAATTTTCTCAAACAGCTTTTCATTCTAAGATAGCAGAAGCCTTCTTTTGGGGGAAGATGGAATTCGAGAGCTATTTAGTGGAAAGATTTTATATAAGGAACATTTAAAATATCTATTAAAACATTTATACCATTCTTTTCCCATGAAAATACAGGTGATACTCGAAAAATGTGAATATCTTGCAAAAGTTCATTTATTTCAGTAATGCAACGTAAAAGGGGAAACTAATATATGAGATAGACGCATTACATGCAAAGCAAGACAGTTCAAGCCGTGATTTGTCATAAGTGCGATGATTATGGCTTACAGCTCATAAAAAAAAAAAAATCCACAATCTCAGTAAATTAGAATATTACATGCAATCAATAAAACAAGGAGTGTAAATAGAACAATATTGGACCTCTGAAAAGTATAAACATGCATATGGACCCTTTTGGAGCAATTACTGCCTCAATGCAGCGTGGCGGGGAAGCTATCAGCCTTTGGCACTGCTGAGGTGTTTTGGAAGACCAGGATGCTTTAATAACAGCCTTCAGCTCTTCTGCATTGTTCAATCTCATGTCTCTCATCTTTCTCTTGGCAATGCCCCATAGATTTTCTATGGGGTTCAGGTCAGGCGAGTTTGTTGGCCAATCAAGCACAGTAATCCCACGGTCATTGAACCAGGCTTTGGTGCTTTTGGCAGTGTGGGCAGTGTCTTGCTGGAAAATGAAGTCAGCATCCCCATAAAGCTTGTCTGCGGAAGGAAGCATGAAGTGCTCCAAAATCTCCTGGTAGACGGCTGCGTTGACTCTGGACTTAATGAAGCACAGCAGATGACATGGCTCCCCAAATCAACACAGGCTGTGGAAACTTCACACTGGACTTCATGCATCTTGCAGTATGTGCCTCTCCATTCTTCCTCCAGACTCTGCGTCTTTGATTTCCAAATGAGATGCAAAAGTTGCTCTCATCAGAAAAGAGGACTTTTGACCACTGAACAACAGACCAGGTCTGTTTTTCTTTAGCCCAGGTAAGACGCTTCTGACATTGTTTGTTGTTCAGGAGCAGCTTGACAAAAGGAATGCGACATCTGAAGCCCATGTCCAGGATCCATCTGTGTGTGGTGGCTCTTGATGCACTGACTCCAGCCTCGGTCCACTCCTTGTGAAAGTCCCCAACACTTTTGAATGGCCTTTTCCTGACAATCCTCTCCAGGCTGCGGTCATCCCTGCTGCTTGTGCACCTTTTTCTTCCACACTTTTCCCTTCCGTTTGCCCTTTTACGTTGCATTACTGAAATAAATGAACTTTTGCACTATATTCTAATTTGTCGAGTATCACCTGTATATAGATTTCCTCCATATTATATTCTAGGAGGCCTATACTACTCTAGAGATAAGACATTCTAACGTAAACAGTCTGTGCAATAAAGGGAGGGAGAGAGGGAGAGAGTTCCCGGGGGAGCTCTAACCTGCTGCTCCGCGAGGTTCTCCTCTCGCGAGCTCGGAGAGTTGCCATGGTTACCACAGCAACATTTTGAATCTAGCGAAAGTGAACTCTATTAGCTCCTGAGGCTGCTAGAATTCACTGTCACCACTGGGACCACCCGGTCTTCCCCACCGGACCACCAGGGATTACAGAAAATGTACCCCCTCCCAGGCAAAGGTAAGCAGGGAGGGGGGTTATAAAATAAATAATATTATTTTTTTAATTAAAATAAAAAAAAAACGTTGTATTAATTAAAATTAAAAAATAAATACAATTATATATTTATCTGCCTTCCTACCCTCACAGACCCACAGAATTACCCCCCATATACACACACTGCCCTCCATACACACACTATCCCCCCATACACACACTGCTTCCCCCCACACACACACACTGCCCTCCATACACACACAAAGTGCAGTAGTGGTTATTGTGTCTGGATTGTTTCTTTAAATAATCTACCAGTGCCCCTTTCTAGATTAGGTTCTAGATCTGTGCTTGACTGGCAAGCATTTCTGACGAACAGGGGCCCAGTATATATATTGCTGCGCTGTACATATATGCAACCTAGGAAATTATTTTACCTTGGGGCACCTTTGAAAAATATTGAAATATTAAGGGCGCCTTGAACCTAAAAAGTTTAGGAACCACTGAGTTAAACCATAATAGTAGAGGCGGGAAGGGGGCCTGTTGGATTCAAGTTAAGAAGTCAGTGTTATTATATACCATTCAAGAACGGTCGTAATACATGCAATGGCAGCAAACTATACTGGTTATAATGCTGAGAGTGTTCCTTTAACTTATCTTATCCTTATCATACTGAGGAGTAAATATTCTCTTTATTACAAATGTGTCGTTTTAAGCATAATATGTATCAAGCACTGCATCTATTCTTAACGATATAGCTGGGACTATTATTACTGTGTGTTCCTTTTGTTATTTTTATGTATAGTAAAAGTGGACTCAATGTCCAAGGCAGTGTTACTTTTAGTGGCAAATTTCAATTTAGTTTAGTTTAGTTTTAGTCATAGTCTTTTGACTAAAAAGCCATTTTAGTTTTAGTCGTATTTTAGTCATCTGAATTGTTTTAGTTTTAGTCTAGTTTTAGTCGACTAAATCTCAAAAATGTGAGTCGACTAAAATATGACAAAAAATTAACACTGGTCCAAGGACTGTGGGTGAGGTGTATAATATTTGGGATGAGGTAACCAAAACCGATCTGTTCACTATTATGGCTTCAGGACACTGGTGGCTCCTAGCATTCTCTACAGGCAAGCCAGGAGTCCAGACACCCATGCAATGTGTGGGCTGGGGATGTGTGGAACTCCTTGCAATACATAAATCTTATTAACCTTCACCACATTACCTGAGAAATTGGTGGCCCCCGATCCCATATATGTTTAAACTCCTTCCAACCACCACACGCGGAGCAGAACAAGGGAGATTTTCAAGACTCTTTGTCTACAGCCCCCATTCATTAGTTTACATGGATTAAAGGCCAGTTGCTAGTCCATTATCAGTTGTTAGAGAAGGTTGCCACTGGTGTATTTTATGGTTTCTCCACTAATTGGAACCCACTGTGCGTCTTACGGACATTTATTTTTGCATCTGAATTTGTGTGCTTAATTTCACCATTACAGTTGAAGGCATCTCTTTCCCCCTCTCAACAGCAGCAGTGAAATAGTTATGTCAGTATTGACTAGGAATATTATGTTAAGTAAGAGCTTAGGGACTAGATAAACTCCCAGGATTCCTTTTCCTTTCCTGTGAGGGAGTTTAAAATAAGAAACAAATGGAAATGTAATGAATTTTTCATTTGTTCTGTTCATTATTATGATACATCATTTACCGGCACGTTTAGTTTTGTTAAATTTGAAATTGATATTAAAAAAATGCAAATTTCTAAATTGTTTCCTTTCCTACTTAAAAGTTAAATCCTGGTAGGTATTAATATCAATTAGTATATGTACTATCGGGTAGTATTCTAAAGTAGAAGGTATGTGTAGGTTAGAAATGTAAACTTTTATTCACTGAGCTGAGTGAGGCCTGAATAACAGAGAATAGGATTGAACAGTTATATGGAGGTATTTACAACTGAGGAGGAGAAAGGGGGGAGGGGGAGGGGTAGAGTATCCATGTGTTCTATACTATTGAAAGGTTTAGAAACCAAATTCTATCACCCAAAATATTAATAACTGTCTACATGAAATATTGATCAGACACATTAAATGACTATAGTACATACTGCATGCACCGAATATTACAAACTACAGATAAAATGGTTACAAATCTATAGTAATGCATGAGAATGTTAGCAATCCAGGAATACAGGAGGTGGAGTATCTTCCAGCTTCAGTCAGTACCTGAGAGTGGTAGGTGTTTCACTGCAGGATGGAAAATGCAGTCTTTCACTGAGTTGAGTGAGGCCTGAGAGTGCTAGGTGTTTCACTGCAGGATGGAAAATGCAGTCTATCACTGAGTTGAGTGAGGCCTGAGAGTGGTAGGTGTTTCACTGCAGAATGGAAAATGCAGTCTTTCACTGAGTTGAGTGAGGCCTGAGAGTGGTAGGTGTTTCACTTCAGGATGGAAAATGCAGTCTTTCACTGAGTTGAGTGAGGCCTGAGAGTGGTAGGTGTTTCACTGCAGGATGGAAAATGCAGTCTTTCACTGAGTTGAGTGAGGCCTGAGAGTGGTAGGTGTTTCACTGCAGGATGGAAAATGCAGTCTTTCACTGAGTTGAGTGAGGCCTGAGAGTGGTAGGTGTTTCACTGCAGGATGGAAAATGCAGTTTTTCACTGAGTTGAGTGAGGCCTGAGAGTGGTAGGTGTTTCACTGCATGATGGAAAATGCAGTCTTTCACTGAGTTGAGTGAGGCCTGAATCCCCAGGATGTACTTGGAAACCAGAGTAATCTGAATGTACATTTCCTGGTTAAATACTTTGTTATTATTCTATGACATTTTATTAGTGTTACCAACAGTGAGTCAGATGCCACTGTGTAGCTTGGTACCACTCGAAGGATACTACAATGATGAAGACATTGTTGCAATAGATGTAATTATTTTGGTGGCAGATTTTATAACATACAATTGCCATTATTCTTCTGGATGGGGGGCCTTTCACAGCATGGTCTTTGTGCAGACACAGGGACGACGATGCTTATATGACACAGCTGTGCTCCTGAAATTAAGTGTTCTATGGTCCAAATGTCAATAGGAAAACCTGGGGATAAACAACAAAAAAATGAGAAATGTCAGGAGTTATGTCATCTCTTGAGATGAACATATATGTAAAAGTAAGATATTTGGGGTGATGGGTATTTCAGTTTTGCCATTGAGGGGCTTATGCATTGTATCCCTGCTCCTGCTGCGATAATGACCATTTAGTGCTTTCTTGCTACAGGCAGACAGGGAATAGACAGACGAATTAATGTCAGACAGGACACCGAGAAGATCTGATTAGTTACAGCTTCACACAGCATGCCCCCCCGATCCTCCCCTTTATTCTTCCATTACCAGGTCTCCGTGGGAATATTTAACTTCGGGGGTTATTAGATCACATGTACAATAAAATAAACACACAAAGCTCTATCTTGCCCGTGTGAATAACTGCAGCCTAGGGCCGGAATAAAGAGCGCATCTTCATTAAAGAACATGGTGTGCCCTCTCTGCTCTTTCTATAGCTGTCTCGCATGTGTATATATAAATGTATCACAAAAATAAATACTGTTTCACTGTTATTGATGTCATCGTGTTCTTTTTTACTCCAGTCGTGTCCTGTCGTCTATAACAGTCTTTATGTCTTCTCTTTCCTACCGATCTTTGATTCATCAAATAGTTATCTTCATTTTTTTCCTACTGCCACTACAAACAGCCATCCATATTTTGGGGTATTTTTGATAAACTGTGAATTACAATAACATTCACAATATCCATAGCACTGCAAAGTCTAACTATTAAGGATATATATATACACACATATATATATATATATATATATATATATATATATATATATATATATATATATATATATTACAGTACACTAATAGGAGACAAGGTCAAGTAAAAAAATATATATATTTATATATTTTATATTTACAAAATATATGATATTTAAATATAGATTTTTTTTTAGGTTTTTTATTTTTACTACTCCTCCTTTTCCCCCTCAAATTGGTCACTTTTTGCTTGATCTATAAATAAAATCAATATTTAACAGACACCCCCCAAACATCAATCATCTTTTTTTCCATCTATTGTCTTTTATTATGCGCCATGTGCGGAACTCTGATTTACAACACAAACAAAACTGTTTTGTTAACGCTCCATTTTGTGGTTTTTTTTTTTGTTTTTTTGTGATCCATCCATATAGCATTTTAGAGTATGGAATTCGGAAGAACCACAATCGTTAAATTTTTTTGACAAATTGCAATTCTTTTAAAACTAAATTCTTCCCCTGGAAGCACAAGCACTTGTTTGACCAGCCCACTCTCCATGTGCATTCCCACTATTAAGAAACAATCTCAAAGCTTTTTATGATGCATGCAGGGCCGGCGTCAGCGTTGTTTCCTGGTGGGCTCTGCCTGTCTGGAGCCGCAGTGCTGGGAGAGCGGCTCTTGATCCGCCCAGCGCTGGGCTGATCCTCAAGGCTATCCTCAAGGCGCCGAGAGGAGCCCTGTCATGGGGGGGGGAGGCAGGAGGTGGCCATCTGACCACCTCAGGGTGCCCCTGATGCACAGCTAGGTAAGGCAGAGCAGGCACCCGCTTGCCTGCTCTGCCACTAAATGCCAGTGTGAGGGGCTAGGAGTGGAGGAGAGCGGATGGAGTTTGCAGGCGGCAAAGGTGGCTGCTCTAGCAGCCTCTCACTCCTCCCTCTCGCGCCCTCTGTGATGCCGGGAGCCAAAATATGATGTAATTCTGGCCCTGGCATACTAAACGGCGTGCTGGAGGAGTGAGGAGCTGCTTCACACTGGACCCCAGGGAGGTGAGTGTTTGATTGTCAGTGAGTGAGTGAGTGTGTTGCTGTGTGTCTATCAATGAGTGAGGGTATGTATGTCAATGAGTGAGTGTGTGTATGTCAGT